>NW_012121265.1:10096480-10096826 GCF_000951035.1 Colobus angolensis palliatus
GTGAGATGGGTCTCCTGAATACAGCAGACTGATGGGTCTTGACTCTTTATCCAGTTTGCCACTCTGTGTCTTTTAATTGGACCATTTAGTCCATTTACACTTAAGGTTCATATTGTTATGTGTGAACTTGTTCCTGCCATTACGATATTAACTGTTTATTTTGCTCATTAGTTGATGCAGTTTCTTCCTAGCCTCGATGGTCTTTACATTTTGGCATGTTTTTGCAATGGCTGGTACTGGTTGTTCCTTTTCATGTTGAGGGCTTCCTTCAGGGTCTCTTGTAAGGCAGGCCTGGTGGTGACAAAATCTCTAAGCATTTGCTTATCTGTAAAGGATTTTATTTCTC
>NW_012121265.1:10098429-10236767 GCF_000951035.1 Colobus angolensis palliatus
TGACCCCAGTACCTCAGTTGAAAATGCAGAAATCACCGGTCTTCTGTGTCGCTCGCACTGGGAGTTGGAGACTGGAGCTGTTCCTATTTGGCCATTTTAAAGATCGGTCCCCATTTATGTTCTTTATAGACTCTGGATATTAGTCCTTTATCAGATGAGTAGATTGCAAAATTTTTCTCTCATTCTGTAGGTTGCCTGTTCACTCTGATGGTAGTTCCTTTTGCTGTGCAGAATCTCTTTAGTTTAATTAAATCCCATTTGTCAATTTTGGCTTTTGTTGCCATTGCTTTTGGTGTTTTAGACTTGAAGTCCTTGCCCATGCCTATGTCCTGAATGGTATTGCCTAGGTTTTCTTCTAGGGTTTTTATGGTTTTAGGTATAATATTTAAGTCTTTGATCCATCTTGAATTAATTTTTGTATAAGGTGTAGGAAAGGGATCCGGTTTCAGCTTTCTACATATGGCTAGCTAGTTTTCCCTGCACCATTTATGAAATAGGGAATCCTTTCCCCATTTCTTGTTTTTGCCAGGTTTGTCTAAGATCAGATTGTTGTAGATGTGTGATGTTATTTCTGAGGCCTCTGTTCTGTTCCATTGGTCTATATCTCTGTTTTGGTACCAGTACCATGCTGTTTTGGTTACTGTAGCCTTGTAGTATAGTTTGAAGTCAGGTAGCATGATGCCTCCAGCTTTCTTCTTTTGACTTAGGATTGTCTTGGCAATGCGGGTTCTTTTTTGGTTCCATATGAACTTTAAAGTAGTTTTTTTCCAATTCTGTGAAGAAAGTCATTGGTAGTTTACGGGGATGGCACTGAATCTATAAATTACCTTGGGCAGTATGGTCATTTTCATGATATGATTCTTCCTATCCATGAGCATGGAATATTCTTCCGTTTGTTTGTGTCCTCCTTTATTTTGTTGAGCAATGGTTTGTAGTTCTCCTTGAAGAGGTCCTTCACATCCCTTGTAAGTTGGATTCCTAGGTGTTTTATTCTCTTTGTTGCAATTGTTAATGGCAGTTCAGTCATGATTTGGCTCTCTGTTTGTCTGTTACTGGTGTATAGGAATGCTTGTGATTTTTGCACATTGATTTTGTATCCTGAGACTTTGCTGAGGTTGCTTATCAGCTTAAGGAGATTTTGGGCTGAGATGATGGGGTTTTCTAAATATACAATCCTGTCATCTGCAAACAGGGACAATTTGGCTTCCTCATTTCTTAATACCTTTTATTTCTTTCTCTTGCCTGATTGCCCTGGTCAGAGCTTCCAACACTATGTTGAATAGGAGTGGTGAGAGAGGGCATCCTTGTCTTGTGCCAGTTTTCATAGGGAATGCTCCCAGTTTTTGCCCATTCAGTATAATATTGGCTGTGGGTTTGTCATAAATAGCTCTTATTATTTTGAGATATGTTCCATCAATACTTCACTGGGTCGTCTGATTTTCTAGACGGATTATTGAAGGCAGTAGGTTGACATTCTGCTGCAGGCTTTAGGCCAGGGTTCTATTTTTAGATACATACACTATCTATTGTTCTTCTGTATCTTCAGTCTCTAAATTCATTATATGAAATGTTCAAAGTAGATAAAATCTTACAGTCGGAAAGTGGATTAGGATTGCCTAGCTCTGGATGGGTGGTGTGAGGACTGATTGTTAGTTTAATGGATACGTGGTTTCTTTTCTGGTTGAAGAAAATATTCTAAAATTAGATTATGATGATACTCTCACAACTTTGCAATCTTAGTAAAAAAGTTGAATTTTATACTTTATATGGGTGAACTTTGTTATTTAAATTATATATCAATAAAGCTTTTAAAATAACTTACTAATTGTTTTATTGATTTGAAACAATTTTTTGAATGTATTTGGCCAAATGCATTCATAATTACAATTAATTTTACTGTTTTTTATTGTATTAATTTGACTATTAGAAATTCTAAACTTATGTGTCTAACATTTAATTTTTGTTTTACATCTTTGGTCTAATTGGAAGACAACTTTGAAAAAGTGATTGCACGTGTAAAGAATGTTATGAAAGTAGAAGTTTAGTAGAATCGTTGGTGTTATTATTTTGCCTTTTGTAAACATAGATGAGCAAAGTGAAATTCTGAAGAATTTGTTAGGAAGATACAGGAGCAAGAACCTCTGCCTTTTTACTCTTTGTTTAGAACTCTTCTCTTCCGTCTCACAGCTACCTCCATGGTATGCAAAGAACTACCGGCTTCTATGAACTGTTAATGACTTCAGAGGCTTTGACCACATTGAGAATATGATAAAAGTTATTGATATTCTTAAGGGGAAGAAAAACACACTTATGAACTATGATGAAATCTGTTGTTTTGTCTGTGTAAGTTTCATCCATACTTCCAGTAACACCAAGCAAACGTTTTTTGAGGAATCATCCTTCTCCCATTCACAGTCCTTGTGATTTGGAAGAGAAGGAAAGGAATACTCCCCTGTTCTAGTTTCAGTGCTTGGTTTAGGAATGAAGGCTTTACCTCAATTGGCCAAATTTGGAGGTTTTAGGAAGAAATAGCTCCTCTTTTGCTGAACTCAAAGCACAAAGAGTCTAAGATTTTCAGGGCTATCACTTGGAAACAGCTTGCCTGAGACATGGAGAATAATATACCCTAGACATCACTTCAGCTTCTGGACCCAGTCCTGTCAAAAACAAATTTATCTGTTACAGAAGTCAATAAATAAATAAAATATTTCTGATTAAGCTGATCCTAGATAGATTTTCTGACATTTACAACAGAAAAACAAACAACAAACAAACAAACAAACAAAAAACCCCCTTGTTGTTTTCCAACCTGAACACAGGTGTTTTTATAGATATTATTTGGCACAGCCACAGATTTCATCTTAAGTATCCCTGGGATATATCATTGGTAAGCTAGGAGTTGTTTTCTGGAGTTTGAACAGTGCATAATGAATGTGCTTAGACTACATATTTTCTTTGTGAATCATCCTACCTGCTTGTTTGGGGAAGGTGGGATTTATACATCACAAGCCTGTAGCCTCTTTTTCCTAGCAGGTGAGATGATCACCAATCATATCCAATAGAGAGTGGTATTTAATTTAGACTTTACCCAAATCACCCATTTATTTATAATACGATGGTCCTTGGATCACATGGGAATACATAGGTCAATTTTCCTCAATGCTCTCCTTTGCCACCACCCCCAGTCCCAGCATAACCTCAGAGTCACTGTTAGAGTTTAGTTTGGATATCAAGTGAAATTATAGTTGCAATAAAGTATCTTCTGAATTTGATTTGCATACAGTCCTCTGTGAATAATGTTGGGGAATTTTGAGGAATATTTGGATTTGTGGCTAAGTCTGTAATCTGAGTTTCAAAACGGAAAATATGTGTGGATTTCTTTTCTCCTACTTCATGAGTGTGGGAAAAGACATTTCATGGCATGAGTGCTCACCTACAAAATGGACTCATGGACATCTGTCTGCTTTGGGGAACAGAAGGCAGCTGATGGATGGGAGGAGAGCACCTGTGAATTCAAAGCCCATTTGCACACAACATTCATTACTAGTGGGTTTGCACAGGACAATGCTTTACTTACTTTCTGGAAACAAGTATATGGAACAGTCTGGCTTCAGAGATGCCTAATAACTTTTGAAAAGTGTTATGTTAGGAGAGAAACATTCAGGACTTCACAGAACAGTTGCTGGAATTAACCACTGAAGGAAGCTGCCTGCTTCAGCTGCTGGTGTAAGGAATAGAAAGCCACAGCTATAATCTTGGAGCAGCTGCTGAGAGTTATCATAGCGCCATCCATACTAATTAGGTACTATCCATCTGCAAGGGTTTCACTAGCTCCCAGAGGGTGGTCGAAGAAGGTAAGGCACAGCTCCCATTCTAGGCAATTTTGCAATCTGGAAAAAGACTGAGCCATCTTAAGTGCTTCACCTATGCAATGGGGATAGCAATAACTACCTCACAAGGATTCCAGTGTAAATTAAATGCTGAAGTTTTTTACAATATGAAGCACTTCATCCTGGACCATGATAAAAGTCTCAAGTATGTGGTTGATCATGATGACTCTTATCTCTTCATTGGAAATCAGGAGATATAGAATAATCTTTTGGCTTTTGATAGGTCAAGACTTGGGCGACCCTGATCAGGATGTTTGATTCGGTTGCAGTAAAGGGGACAGGGAAGCAGCCCCCATCATGAGTTCACTGAGAGTGTCTTTATTTTTTGCATTATCCCAACTGGAACCTAGGGGTCATCGTGTCTTCCCCCATTTCCAGATATTGTCACAATTCAGGCATGGGCATGGGTGTGTGTGTTTCACATTAATCCAAGATACTACAATTGCTTACTTGGCAAGTTTTCAAAATGTATCTGGGGAGCAAATATTGACTCAGGTGATCCATTTTCCTGGGTGACAGGCATTTATTGAGCCCTCAATCTGTGCCAGGCACTGCATTAGGAATATTTCATCTCATGTAGTATTTACATAAACTATGCAACCTGGGTGCTAATATCAACCCTATTTTATAAATAAGATGAGTGCGGCTAACTTTCTCAGTAATGCAGCTGATTGTTACTAGAATTGAGATTTAGTCCCAGCTGTTCTTATTCCAGAGGTCACATTTTTAGCCATTATGATTTTGAGATAGCTTGATGGATGGTCTGAGGTTTTCAGAGCATTAGGATTATTGATTCTAGTCCAAATGTTCAGTCTTACTTCTTGAGATACTTTTGGTTCTGTAGACATGGAGTAATGTAAATGCTTTTCCCAGGCAAGATTCTGTGGCACCCTGATCAACTGTGACTCCCATGTCTTGAAACACACCCAATGTCCACCCACCCCCACCACAGCCCTTGATACTCACCCATTATAATCTGCTGGGCTAAGCCCAGGCAAGGTTAGATATTTCATTGTTAATCTACTCCATCAAAAGCATTTAGCCGACTCTCTACATCCAGAGTCCTGAAGACCACCTAGATGTGAATCAGCTGGGGAATGAAATAATTAGTTAAAATGTAGATCTAGGACCCAGCATGATGGCTTACGCCTGTAATCCCAGCACTTTGGGAGGCGGAGGTGGGTGGATCACCTAAGGTCAGAGGTTCAAGACCAGCCTGGACAACATGGTGAAACCCCATCTCTACTAAAAGTATAAAAATTAGCTGGGTGTGGTGGCAGGCACCTGTGATCCCAGCTACTCGGGAGGCTGAGGCAGTAGAATCACTTGAACCTGGGAGGCAGAGGTTGCAGTGAGCAGAGGTGGCACCATTGCACTCCAGCCTGGGCAACAAGAGTGAAAACCTATCTCAAAAAAAAATAAAAATAAAAAATAAATCTATAGGTCTCACTTCTAGAAATTCAGAGTCAATTGGCCTTGTTCATGGCACAGGTATCTACTTCTGTAAGAAAGTGCCCCCAGTGTTTCTGACTTATGTTTCTGTATCATAATGAGGAATACTAGTATGTATATAAATAAATTTGCCAGAAAATGTGACCTTTGTCCTTAAAATTAGGGTTGTGTTAAAAATATAGACAGAATGTTAATATGATCAAATATAAATGATCAAATTTAATATAATGCATGTAAATTTAAATCTATTCATTCCTTTTCTGATATTGGATACGTGCTCTTTTCTAGTTACAAACATCTAACTTACCTGCTGTGACCATCTTATCTTTTTCAAAGTGTTTTCACGTCTCAATTTTATGATTTAAAATTCAAGAGATCCAAATGAGGAGAACAGGTGTCATTCCCATTTTACAGCCAAGGAGACTGAGGCTAAACAAGGTTAGCTGGCCTTTTTAAGTTACTAAGTTAAGTCTCAGTTTGTAACTGCTGATTTTGGGTCTCTGTATGTGACAGGGCACTGCCTTAAATTGCAATCAGAATGGCCACTAGTGTATAGAGACCACTGCAAGGGCAGGCATTAACTCCCAGGCTAGAGGACAACCAAAATGTAATGGATAAAGGTGGGTGTCATCTGCAGGCACCTGGGGTATGACGGTCACTCTGAGAAGGATGTCCTTTCAGAAGTAGCACATCCTTCTTTAGTTGTTCTCAGCTCTGCCTTTGATATTCATGCTTAAGTCCAAGCCAGAAGGTAAGAAAGATAACATGAAAATATCTCAGAAATCATCTAGTCCAGACCACTCATTTATTCCCAAGGACCAAGTGGGAATGAATGATTCATCCGTAGCTGCTAAAACAAGTTAGTGACAGAGTCTGTGCCAGGATGTCCATCTGCTGAGGCTCTGTGATAAGGTGGAATAAACTAGAGGCAAGCAGACTAGGCTTTGAAATTTTCCTCTGCCCATCACTGGCTTTGTGGCTTTGGGTAAATCACTTAACATTTCTCAGCCTCAGGCTCTTCATTTGTGATAGGAGAAAAATAACCAAGAGCCCCATTCCGGTTTATTAAATTACCTATAGCATTTCACAGCACCTGGCCTCTGACTCAGGGTAGGTCTTTGGTGAATAATGGTTTTCTTCTCACCCAGTCTCCCTTTATATCAAAGCTCATCTCTCAGGCCTCGTCTAACACCAAATAACTACTACAATATATACTGACTCTTAGATGCTGTCACATTTGTAAAGCAATATCCTACTACTACGTACTCATGAATGCAATTCAGGCTCCAGGGCTGCAGCCTTTGACTCTGCAAATTTAGATCTGGATATTAACAAAAATTTCTGCAGGTGTCTGTGTACTATATTAGTTAGAAGCAGGAAGGTAAACAGGCAGTGAACATGTAGGGAAAACTTTTACTGGGGAGCAGTAGAAAAGGAATGCCCATATGATGAACTCCTGTTGAGTCAACAGCACCCATACTGTAAATGCTTTGGGGCTGGGACTGTCACTATTCTATTCACTACTATTTCTGCAGCAGAGAGCACAATAGCTGACATATAGTGATACACGGTGATTACTACAATACATAGTTAATGCATATTAATGAAGGGAATCCCTGACTTTAGCTCTTAGTAATTCCCCATGTTTTGTTGTTGCTCATTTATTTCATTTTGATTACTCTTTTTCCTCTAACTATGCTTTAACCTCCTAAAAGATGGTTTCTGATAACATTAGTCACACAAGTAGCTTCAATTTCTAAAGTATCTATTTTTTTATAACAGGTCCTGTGGGGCACATATCACAAACATAATCCTCACACATGTTTTATGAAGTGGATTATTATTCCCATTTGACAGATGAAGAAATGGAAGTTAAGTAACTTGCCCATGATCACACATCCTGTTGAATTCAAGCCTTGTATTCTTTGCCACCATGCTTCTGCCCTGTCTCATACAGTGTTTTGCAGAGTCTGCATTTGCTAGTGTTAAATATAAACCACGATTAGCAGAGCTGGGTAAGGTAAAAATCTGACATGAAGAGTGGGGCTTTCTCTGCCTGCTTCCATTCTGGGCAGCCGTTCTGCTATTCTAGGGCTGCCATGGCCTTGGGTCTCCATTATCATATGCTATTTAGGCCTGTCTATCCCAGAAAGTGCTTTCCTGCAGTTTTTCTGACAAACTCTTTTGTTTGCTGTCATTTATAAAATGCTCATGATGACCTAGAATCTTGGTTCTAATCATTATATAGAATGCATTATTTAGTTCTCACAATAACCTATGAGATGAGTGTTATTATTTTTCCAATTTTAAGGATGTGGAAATTGAGACTCAGGAATTTTAAGAAGCTGAGTCAAGGTCATAGACATGTAACTCATTCCGCTGTAACTTTCTCTTTGTTCTTTGCTCCTGGCTCAAGGTTCTAAATGCAGAATGGCTGCATGGGCTGCTGATATAACCATACCTTAGAGTTATCGTTTTTGAAGATTTTAAATAATCTCTCCCATTTGATCTTTGCACAATCCCTAAGTGAATGCAGAGCAACATGGATTAAAGAATCATAAGTAACAGATAGTAGCCAGTTTAGATGAAAAGCCTTGGTCTCCTGTCTTCATTAATCACTTCTCACTGCACCATCAACCTTCCAAGTATTATTTCTGCATTTAATCAGGGGCCTTTCCCCAAACGAGTGTCTGAAGGTAGAAAATACTGATCCCATACTTGCACCATAGGGACGTATTTGTCAGGAGGAGTATCTTTTGTGTTCCTTCAGCCTCACGACCACATTGACTGTCCTGTTTCACTGGAAGGCCAACCTGTTCTTTAAACTGACATTGAACTTAGGTTATGTCTGAAGAGGATTAGGATATATAATCTTTTAGAGACAGGAGAGTTTGGGAATGGAAACTCAACTTCTGACTGGATGCGATAGCTCATGCCTATAATCTTAGCAGTTTGGCAAGCTGAGGTGGGAGGACCACTTGAGCCCTGGAGTTTGAAACCAGCCTGGGCAATATAGTGAGATCCCATCTAAGAAAGAAAGAGAGAGAGAAAGACATGGCGAGTGCCTGTAGTCCCAGCTACTCAGGAAGCTGAGGCAGGAGAATGGCGTGAACCTGGGAGGCGGAGCTTGCAGTGAGCCGAGATCGTGCCACTATACTCCAGCCTGGGTGACAGAGTGAGACTCCATCTCAAAAAAAAAAAAAAGAGAGAGAGAGAGAGAGGGAAAGAAAGAGAGAGAGAAGGAGGGAAAAAGGGAGGGAGGGAGGAAGGAAGGCTTAACTTCCTTGTTATAAAGAATGGTTTATTTGAATTTCAACCGTTTTTTAAAAATATTCATTTATTTTGTTATGCAAAAGCAAATTTAAATTCTTTAAAAAACATTGTACATATTATGATTTCATTGAATTAAGTTTAGTATAACTATTTTTCTATTTATGTATTTATTCTTAATAAGTAGAAAGACAGAAGAAATGATGTTCAGCAAATGGCAGTGCCATTTTATCCCCTCCTTGGGATATGAACTTTACAGTGATTTCTTTTAAATCATTTTTTTTGGTATGCTTTTGCATTGCTTATTCGTTAAAAGTTTTAAAAAATATTTTATTTTCAGAAATCATTACTAAAGAAAAAAGAATTAAACTAGTATAGTAGTTTCTGGTACCTGCTGTAACAAAGTACCAGAAGTTTGGTGGCTTAAAACATTTAAAATTTATTTTTTACAGCTCTGGAGATTAGAATTGTCAAGTCACTATCACTGGACAAAATCGGCAGGGAGAATGTGCTCCTTCTGGAGAATCTGTTCCTTGCCTCCTTTAGCACTGATGGCTGCCAGAATTCCTCGGTTTGTGACTACCTAACTCCAATACTCACGGCCAGTGTCTTCAAATTATCTCCACTCCATCTGCACATTGTCTTCTCTGTATGTAGTCAAGTTTTACTTGTATAAGGATACATGTTATTGAATTTAGGACCCACCTAAATAATCCAAAATAATCCATCCATCTCAAAATCCTTAATTTAATCCTATCTGCAAAATCACCTTTGTCACATACGGTAATATTTACGGGTTCCAAGGATTGGAAGCTGATATTTTTGGGGGCCATTATTCAGCCTGCTACAAATAGTTTCAAAGGGAGAATAAGAAACAAGAATTCCATACTTGCTTTTTAAATGAATTTCTGCAGCATGAAACCTTAATTTCATACCCTGCATCCACTACATTAATCTATGTTTAAATAAACTGCCTCTGGCTAGTCCTAGTTTGCATCCATTGTTTATGGAATTAATATACTCTCTGTACTCTTAACCATGCCTAGGTTTCTGTGATAAAGTATATGGTCACTCTGCATATATTGTAGCATATATCCACAAAGCCAGGTATATTAGTCCATTCTCATGCTGCTAATAAAGATACACTCAAGACTGAGTAATTTATAAAGAAAAAGAAGTTTAATGGACTCACAGTTCCACATGGCTGGGGAGGCCTCACAATCAAGGCAAAAAGCAAAGGAGAAACAAAGTCATGTCTTACATGGCAGCAGGCAAGAGAGCATGTGTGGGGTAACTACCCTTTATAAAACCATCAGATCTCATGAGACTTCTTCACTATCATAAGAACAGCATGGGAAAAACCCACTCCTGTGATTCAATTACTTCCCACCAGGTCTCTCCCATGACACGTGGGGATTATAGAAAAAGCAATTCAAGATGAGATTTGGGTGGGGACACAGCCAAACCATATTACCAGACTCTTTCAGGCTTATGGAAATAATGGTTTTAGAGGCAGAGAATCTCACTGGGGACAATGTGTGGTCACCACATTCCGCTATAGACTGGATGCAAAATGGGGAGAGAAGCTGCCTCTCAAGGCAGATGCCAATTGACAATGAGAAGGCATCTCAGCAGACCAGAGCTGGAACCCAAGTGACTCCCCTAATGGTTCTGAGGATGTGTGTGGGCAGAGTGACTGACAACAGACATTTAAGCTGCTGTAGGGTCTTTTGCTTTAACCTGGCTTTGTGATGGTGTCTGCAATTGCAGAGCAATAAGAACAAGGCCATTCATCTGCTGGTGTTCTTTGCTCGGCCACATGGCCACAAGAGGACTCAGGATCTTCTTCATTCCACACAAACACCATCAGTAAGTATGCTTGATGTTGGGATGGCCTCTGGGCCAGTGCTCCTAGAGGGCTGCTGCCCTTTCATGCTCATATCCGTTTGCTCATGAATTATTCAGTGAAACTTGGAGAACAGGAACAGACTGTGGGGGGAATGTGCTGGGAAAGATTTCTTCAGTCTGTCCTATTGCAGATAATTTGTGTAAAGAGCTGACTTCAGAAAGTTTTATTTGGTTTATCCTTCCCCTCCTCTCCACTCCCCTCCCGTCCCATCCTCTCCCTTCTGTTCCTCTCCCTTCTCCTTCCTTCTGCTCCCTTCCCCTCCCCCCGAAATGGTCTTCTTCATAAGCCTAACAATAGGTACTACTATTATACCCTCTTTGTAGATAAGAGATCCCAGGTTCAAAGATGTTAAATAGTGTACCCAAAATTTACTAAGCTACAGGCTGAGGTGGAATTTAGCCTGGTCTGTGTGACTCTGGAGTCCATGCTGTTGACTATTGTACTTTACTCCTTGTCTCCCAAAGAGTGTAACAATTTTAACATGGACAACTCACATGGGAGATCACTAGACATCCTTCCTCTCTGTCCTCTTTCCTTGACATACAGAATAAAACTTAGTTTAATTGGACTGATTGAAATATGAATGCTTTAGCAGAGACTGAGTTGGACCAGAGTTATTTCCTATCCTGGTAATGTGTGTATAGTCTAACTGGAAAGCTCTGATAAATGTCTCTAGGGTAGATTCTTCTGGATTCAAGGTTAAGGCTAAGAGTTGGGGACAGTTCATTTAGCAAAGCAACATTCAAGATTATAAAATGCTCCTTTGCCTTTAATTCTGATGCATTTCCTCTGGTCCCTAACTTGGACCTAGGATTTCCCCATTAACCATATAAGTGAGATTAATAACTTAATAATGGCAGAGAATATAAAGTACCTAAGGAATAGCCTTGTCCTGATGAAACATTATTATTGGTAGTAAATGGTGGAGTAGTTAGTATTTATATAGTGTTCTATTTGGAGTGTACATTTGATTACTTATTCTTATACATACATTATAATCCCAATAGTTGTATTTTTGTTCTTTTATTTACCATGTTTGTGTTTGCAGCATTTAAATACTTTTAATATTCAGCAAAATTAATGTTGATGAAAACCTGTGGCTTACTGTGTGATTTGGTGATTCATTTATTCATAAAACTTTTGCCTTTTTTGCTGAGGCTCTGAAACCCAAGCCTCCTCTATCATTAAAAGCCTGAGTAAGCTGTTTGCAACCATCAACCCTAGAATTGAGATAGGAGCGTTCCCTTATCCCCCTCAAAGGACATGTGACAGGGCTGTGGCTCACTCCTTCTGTTACTCTGACTGCTCAAAACCCTATGGGGAGCATACAAATGGGCAGGTGCAGAGGCTGTGGGAGTGCTTTTGGGCTCCGGCCCCACGGCAGCATTGAGGGGTGGGTGTCTATGACTCCCAAAGCCCAAGTGGGCGTGTGTTACAGTGTGCTCTTTCAGCTTTGCTTTCTACAGATGGCTTGTATTAATCAGCTCAATAGACCCTCTGCCTTATTGCAAGGGCAGAGGAGCAGTATGACAGACTGAGTTCTTGCCCAGTGTGCCAGAAAAATTGTATCACATGTGGGCTGGAAGGACGAATGCAAAGTTTTATTGAGTGGTGGAGGTGGCCATCTGTCAGACAGATGGGGAACAGAAGAGGGAGATGGAGTGGAAAGGTGATCTTACCCTAGAGTTAGGCTGCCCAGCAGCTGGAGTCTTCTCCAACCACCCCCGGCTAAATTTCCGTTGGCATCCAGATGTCCTTTCTGTCCTCTCATTCTCTGCACCATTGCTGTTCTGCTGGTGTCTGTTGGTGTCTGGTGCTCTGCTCCTCTTGATGTTCAGCCACTTGTGTGTGTGCCCACTAAAGTCTTGGGTTTACATGGGTACAGGATAGGGGGTGTGGCAGGCCAGAGTGGTCTTGGAAAAATGCAACATTTGGGCACAAAAACAGGAATGCCTATTCTCACATAGGTCCATGGGCACAGGTCTGATGGCAGAGTCCTTGCCAGGGACCCCACCCTTTTCCACCCAACACTTCCCTGCCACTCTCCCATATTAGAATCATCTGCCTTTAGTTAGTGGGCAATCTAATGATGCCTTGGTATTGTTTGGTTTATTGAGAAGCCCTTCTACTTGGAAGAGCTTCTCCATTAGGGGAATTCTCCTTTTCTGTCTGCAAATTTGATCTTCATGAATGACTTTTCCGTCCCTTTAAATAGGCTGATTTTCTTTTTTTATGTAAGACAACAGAACTCTCTTACCACTTTCTGATTGTAGATTTACCTGGAAATTACCAAATTAAGGGTGTGTGGGCATAGATGTTCAAGGGAGTCCAGTTGGATATAGGAGAGATTATTGGTTAGGGAGTATTCTGCCAAGATATAGATGCAACGACCTAGGGAGCACCCTGGGAAATGGTGCAAAAGCCCAGTTAGGATGACTCTTAGAAGCATGGAAGCAGCCATGACCCAGTAAGTAAAGTTGAAATGCTAGAGTTGCCATGGTAGACAGTGGAGGATGGGACTGAAGGGCTCAGGGAAATGGACATGCTAGACTACCGCACTATATAAGGCCAGAGTACCCGACAGATGGTCATGCTTCACGCGGATACCTAGAGGATACACTGATTACCAAAGTCATTAGGGCTGGGGAGGGCACCCATGCTGAAACTGGCCCAATTGTCTTATAGAACTTATATTTACAATTTTAAAAAAGAAATACAGAAATTGACTTTCCCTGATCTTAAAATGTGAAACTTGCATTTGTCTTAGATCTGAGTTCCTTACTCAGGAAACTCACCCTCAGGCAAGGAACTGAAACTCACTAGATCACTGCATCCAGATAATGAGATGCCAGACTCCTCATTCATCATGATTGCTTCCTTACTCCTCCCTAATTCCTGTTTTCTCACCTTGCTTGCTGTCTAAACACCCTAATTTTGTCCATTCAGGGAGAGGAATTTGAGACAGATCTCCCATCTCCTTGAATGCAACATTCAAATAGAGCCTTCTTCTGTGGAAATACTCGTTGTCTCAGTCATTGGCTTTCTCTGCAGCAAGCAGCAGGACCAAGAGGAAACCCCTGGCATTTTGTTAACAGTATCACTAATAGTGGTCAGGGCTACCTCTACTCTGGACTCTATGACTGGTAATAGGAGAGAACAAGGGTCACTGAGAGCAATGTGATCAGAGAACACAAAAATTATAATAGCACTGAACCCCTGGTAGCATGTATGCCAAAATTTGAAGGAGAAGATGCTACAGAAAAGTGCTAGGAGGCCAGGCATGGTGGCTCACACCTGTAATTTCAGCACTTTAGGAGGCCGAGGTGGAAGAATCACTGGAGGCCAACAGTTTGAGACCAATCTGGTCAATATAGTGTGACCCCATCTCTACAAAAATAAAAAAAATTAGCCAGGCATGGTGGCTCATGACTGTAGTCTCAGCTACTCAGGAGGCTAAGACAGAAGGATCACTTGAGCCAAGGAGTTTAAGATTGCAGAGAACAATGATTATGCCACTGCATTCCAGCCTCGGTGACAGAGAGAGACCCTGTCTCCCTCCTCCACCCCAAAAAATAAATAAATAAATAAATAAATAAATAAATAAATAAATAAATAAATAAATAAAAATAAAAAAAAGAAGAAAATAAAAATGTGCCAGGAGACTAATATGCAACAGAAAGAAAAGAGTAAAAGCTAAAAGGGAAGGCACAGTTGGGAGCTTATGAAGAGGCACTCACCTCTAGGAGTAGCAAGAAGAGCACAGAAAGTTCAGGAGTAGATACTGAGTCAGAGTGGCTAAACTCTAAAGATTAAAAGGTCCATCAAGGAAGGTCTACCTTGCTAAAGCCTACTGGGAAAAGAACAGGACCCTTTCAAGGGAGGTTTTGTTGCCCCAGCAGCCAGCAAACAGCTTTCCACTCTTTCACTTCAGGGATTGCTTCATACAGAGACCTACGTTCCCTAAGGGTATTCATGCCTTCCTGGGGTGGCCCATATTCAGTGACCGATTAAAGCAGGGCTATAAAAGCCTGGCCCTTTCGGCCCCGTGTGGGACAGCTCAGACAGGCCATATATGCTCTTGCACTTCCAGTGGAGTTGGCCAAGACCTTGTAAACCTGTCTCACAGTTAGACTTTTGCTTCTGACTGATTCTGCTTCCTCCAACACTCTCCCACAGACATTGGTTCTTAATAGATATCCAGCATGTCAAACTGCATCTTATTTGCTTCTGGAAAACCAGCCTCCAACAGACCCTGAGAAACTGCAGGTCCACCTATCCTTTGGATAGAGTTAATATTCTTCCTTCCCGCATGGCAAGGAAAAACCCCTCAGTCTGAAGCATGGAGTGCCCTGCATAAGCAAGAGAGGAAGGTCCATTTACTGAAGGCTGTGGCAGGCCTGTTGTGAGGCACAGTCCCATTTCCCCACCTAGAAGCCCTGTTCCTCTTTTTCTTTATTATGTTCTGGTGCCTGAACATTGCTTTCTGGAAGCAGACAGATGGAGTATCAACTGTAGAGAACTCAGTTTGCTCAAGCTTTGTCATTCTTAGAATTTGAATGAGTTAATCACACAGGGATTATATTAGGTCAAAGAGTTCCCAAATATGATGCGTTTAGAAGGCTTCAACACTCATACCTTGGAGCTGCCATATGTGGTAACAAACATATGACCTCTTTCCGGTCTTTGGGTGGTATTCTTCAAGCAGTTCTTAGTGTTGCCTCCAGACACTCACCATCCCTTTACTCTGGAGATGAGAGAATTGCATGATTCTAAATTCTTTCATCCATTTACCCCTGATCATTGAAAAGTGAAAATACAGCACAATCTGACTGGGCAGTGGCCACCATACTTGGGGTTGGTGTCCAAGAGGGACAAGAATTGCAAATGCTCCCTTTGGTTTCTAATTTGGAAGATGGCAATTCTAATAGCTTTGCTCTTCTCTATCATAAAATGCCATGTGGAGAGGTGTGTGTCATCTTCAGAGCTGCTAAAACTCAAGGCTTCAGCCTGCTACCATTTATAGCATTGAGTCACATTTAATAGGTCCCTATTTGACAGATTTAGAGTCCGTCAGCTCCCAGAGAAAATTTATCCAAAGGGCCTCAGGATGAAAGAATTTGCCTGTCTGCAAAGAGGAGTGAGTGAAACATTTCCACACAGTCTTCAGCAGGTTTTAACCCATAAATCTGTCAGCAATCCTTACCTTCCATGTGTGTGAAATTATGGTAGCTTCTTTTTTCTTTATTGTCACTTTGTTGTTGTTGTTTTGAGACAGGGTTTCACTTTTCTTGCCCAAGCTGGAGTGCAATGGCACAATCTTGGCTCACTCCAACCTCTGCCTCCGGGGTTCAAGCAATTCTCCTGCCTCAGCCTCCCAAGTAGCTGCGATTATAGGAGTGTGCCACCACGCCGAGCTAATTTTTGTGTTTCAGTAGAGACAGGGTTTCACCACATTGGCTGGGGTGGTCTCGAACTCCTGACCTCATGTAATCTGCCTGGCTTGGCCTCCCAAAGGGCTGGGATTACAGGCGTGAGCCAGGGTGCCCGGCCGTTTATTGTCACTTTGAATTATGCACTCTGTGATATAGATAGATCAACTGTTCATAGGTGGCTACTGGAGCCATTGGAAGACAGAGATAAGTTTTATTTTCATGTCAACCTGCTCTGATTCAGTGTTTAGAGTGACATACAAGCAGGCATCAAGTTAAAAAATAATCCATGTTAAGTAAATTCAAACTACTTTCCATCGTGACCAATGAGATGTTATCAGTACTATTGACAGCACTCACGGCAGCATAGATTTTCAGCCTGCTGAAAGCTGATGACACTATATTTGACACCAACTAACGAACTAGTTATAAACCATCTCCAAGGAAAAATTATATAAAATACAATTTGTTATATGGAGCTATGCTGAATTTCTGAAAATAAATGAATTTAGATACAAATTATCTGCAACAACAATTTAATAATGAACACTTAATGACGATTAAGAACTCCTACCATGTACTGCTCTTCACATTCCACACCCTACTTGCCAGTTGTTCTCCCAGAAGAACAAGTACATTTTTCTTATCCCATAAAGGCAGTATGGGCTTTTGGCAGGTCTGCTACTGTGTGTTCACATGCTGAAAGTTTAATGCACTATCACATTTAATCTGTGCAGAACTCATTCAAGGTAAATATTATTACCTCCAATGTATAGATGCAGAATATGAGCCTTACAGAGGTGATAAAGCTTATCCAAGGTCAGACAACCAGTAAATGAAAGACTTATTTCAAATCCTGGTCACTGAAATTGCAGAATGGTGGTTTATTTTCTCTTAGCAGGGTCTGCACTGCATCAGAGAGATACATTTTTTTTTTCTTTTTTAGCCATCCCACCAGCCAAACTGAAAGAGATGCATTTTATGGAGAGAAACTCTGTCGTCTGTTAGTCAGATTAGATACAAGGTGGCATACCTGTAGTGTTCCCAGGTTGTTGTGGATGCTTTTGCTTATGGTTTTCTTAGATAATCCCAAAGCATCAGCTAGTGTGAAGTGAAACTTTAAAAAAAGAAAGCTTGTTCTTTTTATTCTAAAAAAAAGACGAGAGAAGAAAGCTTGCTCTTTTGGCTCCTTCAAATCTTTGCTTTGAGAATTGGCATAGGGTTTCTGTTCTACTTGGCAACTAAGGAAAGCAAGTGCAAATAAAAGGAGCAGAGAGGAGAGCCATGGAAAAACTACAGAGAGGCTTCATGAGAATCTGGGAAGAGCTGAGTGACACACCTCTGTGCATCAGGACCTGAACCTCCAGAATGACAGCTCCCAGATGTCACTGTTCTCTCAGCCTCAACTCTGTTTCTCATGATCCCTCTGGGTTTCTCTGTACATTTGCTCTGTTAATTTTGTCCTAATCTGAGGCCTCTGAAACTTCATTTTTTATAACAGTACTGTATATATGGGCTGATAATCTCTACTTTCGTGAATCTCTCAAGTCTTCCATTTGGAATTAAAATTTCACTCCTGATAGAAGGGTCCTGGACTTGAGACATAAACTGGCCAGTCCACACATGAGTAACCCCTACTCAGGTGCTATCCCTGGTCCAGTAAGCTGGGTCTGGGTTGGGAGAGAGTGGTAACAATGTGGTCATGTGATATATACTGCACCCTCTGTAGGATATAGTGGCTACACACCTAGATATTAGGGGGGCCTCACTCCCTGCACATCAGCTCTGAATTTATTCCACACTCCGGTGCCTCTTCCTCTATCTGCTTCAAGTCACTTCCTCTATCTGCTCCCCTTAGTATTAGCCCCCTTGGGCATCACTCTTCCTTCTGATGTGCCTGTTGGATTGCCAATACAATTTCAAGTAAGCCTCTTAGATCTAACCTGGGACTCCTTGAGATGTTCTCTCCCACACACATTCTTGAGCCTTCTCCAACTAGACATGTATTAGTCCATTTTCACACTGCTATAAAGAACTACCTGAGACTGGGTAAATTATAAAGAAAAGAGGTTTAATTGACTCAGTTCTGCATGGTTGGGGAGGCCTCAGGAAACTTACAATTATGGCAGAAGGCAAAGGGGAAGCAAGGCATGTCTTACATGATGGCAGGAGAAAGAGAGTGAGGGGAGAAGCCCCACACTTTTAAACCATCAGATCTCATGAGAACTCACTATCATGAGAACAGCATGAAGGAAATTCACCCCCGTGATCCAATCTTCTCCCACCAGGTCCCTCCCCTGACATGTGGGGATTAAAATCCCCCATGAGATTTGGGTGAGAACACAGAGCCGAATCGTATCAATAACAATTTTTTAACCTATTTTCCTAACAGATTTTGCTTATCACTACTACTACCAGTGCTACTACTGTTGCTGCTCATACAGATAGCTGGCATTTATGAGAATTCATAAAATGTCAGGCACTATTCTGTTCTTTTCCTGCATTATCCCATTTAATCTTCATGGAAATCTTATGTGGTTCCTAATAGTATTGTCCTCATTTTATACATAGTAATGTAAAGTTTTGGTAAGAATTCCTATCTTATCCAAGGCAGCACAGTGTCCAGACTGTTTCCTAGGTGTACCTGGCTCTGGAGTTTATTATACTCCTAAGCCCCATGTTACGGTTGTAAGCGACCAATGACTGACCTGTTTATATCTAAAGCTGACTGAGTGCCCTGCTTATGAGGAACCACCTTTCTGTTCCTGCATGTTTAGTATACATCAAAGCCTTGTCTCTTCAACTAGACTTTGTGCTGTGGGAAAGAAACATAGAACGTGTTTTTGGTGTCTTCTACAACACATCCCACTTGGAAGGACAAATAAAGCTCACATATACTTATGGTCTGTCTACCTCTACATTTTTTTTTCAGCTTTCAGTCCCATCAAAAACCAAACTTTCACTCTCTTTTTTCTCTTGCACAACCCTAATATTGAATTTCTAGAGACAAGATTTAGGATTATTCTTCTGAGATCTACATGGCCAAAGATTCTTGATGATAGTGCACTATCATCTACCTGTTCTGGTAATTGATTTATTTATTGAAATTGAGTAAGAGGTAAAATTCTAAAATTAACCAAACCTTAATAAAGAAAACACCCATTTGTCCCTACTGCACTAAATAGTGAGAAAAACTAGCACCTGCCTCTTGGAAACACTGCCCTATTAACATCTGTAAGGGAAGACCCTCAAATATCTTTTCATGATTATCTTCTGGTTGAATATCAAGGAAAAATGATACCTTAATTTTACCCAATTCTGCTACTTTCCCAGCAAGGTAGGCTGGAACATGCGCTGATCTCTCTGTACCATGCCTGCCAAGATAATATACATGAAAATGCAAAAATGGCTTTGTCCATAAGCTGGTGTATCCCTAGCCTCAGTCATGGGATGTGTCTGAGAAATAGTTTTTAGGACCAAGAGATGCACAGATATATGTGGATTTCTCTTATGTTAAAGCACAAGGTTTGAGGAAGATCAGGAAAAGACCCAGACATAACTATCTGTGTTCATAGCTTTCTCCACCACCCTGCCTTCTGGTATCTTTCCTCTTATCTTAACCATGTATAGAGTTTCTACTGAAGGGACAATTAGATCGACTGCCAGGGATTGATGCTGGCTCTTCTAATTACCAATCACATGACCTGGCTAATTAATTAGTTTTTTGGCCTCATTTTAAAAATATATTTTTTATTATTTTTCAAAAGGGGCTAATAATCTCCATTCTATTTTCCCACATGGCTGTTGTGAGGAACAAATAGGATAATAAACATTAAAGACCTCTATAATCTTATAAAATCCCAGAAATTATTATCTTTTTATAATTTCCATCTACTGGCTACTAAATTACTTAATGCAATAATGCTTTCTTTATTCTTTTGGTCAACCATGACAAATCTTAACTTTTTTCTGAAAGAAAATTCTTGCCCCCTACGCTCCTGTACCAAGAAAACAAAAGAAAAAAAAAAACAGAATAATTTTCCCATCATTGTTTTGACGCTTCTTTAAGAAGATGAAATTTAGACTTTCTCCCCTGCTATCCTGTTCTTCATCCTATCTCCATCTTCCCAGGCTGGACAGAATACCTGAAAATAGTCCACAGAACAGTTTTGTTTTTCTCTATAGATAGATTCCACTTCCTATTCCCATTCCTCAATACACAAAATAATTGAATTTAGAAGATGCCTTCAATGATGACTGAAAATAATCTTTGGGCTGTGGTGACCATGTGGGTAAGTTTTGAACAACTGAAGTTTGATGTCCCAAATCATTCCAACTAATTAAGGCTCATTTTGCTTGTGCCTAACAAAAACTTAGATCATCAGGGTTCCCTATCCCTCATTAACCTGATTTGGTTGATAGAAGTACTGGTTGGAGATAGCACGATGGGTAAGACCGTGGGTTTTAGTATTAAAACCTAGACTTTGATTCTGGTAGCACTAATCATTAGCTTCTTAGCTTTGGGCAAATTATTTTAACATCTGTGGAACGTCATTTTCCTCATCCCCCCTAAAAATGGTGTTCATGAAAAAATCCTCATCACAAGATGGTTGTGAGTATTGAGTGAGACATAGTAGCTCAATGTCTGGTGCAGGGTATGTCCTCACAAGTTGTAGCTGTTATGTCATTACTGCTATAATTAAGTGTAGCGATTATGTCATTACTACTACTAAGTGATTTACTATTTCATTTAATAATAGCAGTAATGAAATAATAGCTAAAACCAGTGAGGATGTACTCCGCACCAGATATTGAGATACTATGTCTCATTCAATACTCACAACCATCTTGTGATGAGGATTTTATCATGTTGATTCAACTTTGAATCAGCATTTCAAAGTTGATCTGAAATGATGAAAATCTGTGTTTGTTCAGGACATCCAGCGAGCTCCCATCTTCGAGGCAGCTCCGCATGACCTTTGCCCTGCTCTACTTTTTCCTGGAACTCTCCATGTAAGTGGAGCCACCAAACCAGAAGGAATTTCCCGAGGGGTTCCCGAATGTTCAGTCCCTGTGAGAAGGTGTCCTCAATGAGTCAGGCTGAGTCCAGGAAATTTTGTTTGCATTAGATAAGAGCCTGGGTCACTGACGCACCTTAAATCACAAAGCCCTGCTCTGTAAGTACAGCCTGGATGATCTCTGGCAGGGAACAGGAAATTGGAAATGTAATTTTTTCCAAGCAATAGTTCATTTATAGTTGACAAGGTCCAGGACATCACCATCATCTACCACCCTAATTTAATAAAATATCTTCTTAATGAAAACAGTCATGCTTGAAACATCTATTGATTCTAAAGGCTATCATCATGGACCAAGTGTGCCCCAATTAATTATGTAAGCCAGATATTGACCTTCTTGAGCACAAGCAAACCAACAAACCAAACAAACAACAACTCTCTGTGAAAACTTGCAAGTGAAAAATGGGCAGCTTCCAAAGCTGCTTAACCCATGTCCACCAACCCTGTGTAGATTTAATGTCTGTATTTCAGCTTGGAAAAGGAGGGCTAGAGTTTAATTACTTGATGTAGATCTTTTATTTGAAAGAGTACTTGAAACCTAGGGAATAAGGATATGATTGTTTCAATGGACACTTGGCTAAGAAAACTGGGATGAGATTTGTGTGAATGTCAGGGTCCCAAGACCTCTAATGCTGCTTCTGCTGGGGTGAAGAGCTCTTGGAAAAAGGTCCTAGGCAGAGTTTGATGGCTGTTTCTCACAATTGCAGTTTGAGGAACTATTTAAGAAAGTGTTCTTCAGTGCATTTAAGAAGTTATTAAGTACTTGCTTCAGTGAAAATGATCTTTAGACATTCTTTGTACCAATTGAGTCAAAAGAACTTCTTTCAAAAATATATATTTACTTGGGAAAATAAAAATGAAGCAGACTAACAATTTGGTACATAATTACATAGGACTAAGCATCATAAAGAAGCATATGAAACCTGACATAGTTAACATCATTACCTCGTTAGGTCATCACAAGAGAACCTTGGAAATAGGCGGCATGAGGAAATAGGTAGTACATTGCTCGTCAAAGAGTGTCTACAGTCAAATGGCAAGAAAATCACTTGGGATGGGGTGGCAGGTGGAGGGGGGAATGAGGGATGGGATGGGACTAGGGGCTACTTGTTAAAAATCATGTTGGTCAGCTTATATTTTTCTTTCAGGAGGTAATGACCTGCAGGGAGATGATGTTTTCTGCTATTATTTCAAGGGTGGCCCTTTCCTGTAAGTTATGCTCCAATGTGGCCTGTCCTGTCCCAGTGCCTCTGAGAGCACTTATAAGTCTTTCTCATTCTAGGATTCATTTGGCAGACCTGATTGTTTTGTTTTGTATAGATGTTTTTGTTTCATTGTATTTGTTTCTATACTAAACTGTGTCCACTAGTTTTGACTTTATTGTAGTAAAGGTTATATTTTGAAGTCTATTGGCCTTACTCTTTAGTTTAGAACCCAAGATAGAGCAGACAACTGTTTTGTATTGGGTCTCCCAAGAACCTAATCCCTTTTGCTGGTTCTTTCCATAGTTCAGCCTGCATCCCATTCACTCATTTGTACCGAGAAATGCACTGACACCTGTGTGCTTTCTTTGATCCATTCACAACTAGCCCATTCACTCTGCTGGAGACTCAACTATTTCATTTGATAGTGATATTCTTCTAGACACTGTCCGCTGTGAGTGTTAAATTATCTTCTCTTGCAATTCTTTTTCCCTCTGACAACTGTACTTACACACCCTTCCTCTCTCCTCAGTACAGGGTTTATTTATGTTTATGTTTGTTTTTAGCAGAAATAAGTTCGTTCATCAGTCATAGTAGGTTTTCTTTCTTCATTGAATGGTACTTTGAAATGATGTCCCTTAATTTACATCCCAAGAGACACACATCAGAACTTTCTGGCAGGAAGAGTCTCTTCCTTTAAGGACCAGGGCAAAGAAAGGCCACTTCCCTGACATTCCCTATTATTTGCCAATCAATCAGTTGCTCCTGCCATTCACCTTCCAGAAGCTGTGTTTTTAATGTTATTGAAAGCAGATGTCTTGTACCTTATATAAGTGGTTTGTATGTTATTATACCTCTCGCTAAGTTGAAGCACCTTACACAGGGAGAGCTGAGCTCCCAGCTGCTGTGGCATTTTTGACCAGAGCCACATCTACCAGGTAGTATGAAATAAATGACAGGTGAATTTGGTCAACTTAAAAGTTTCCTTCCTTTGAAATAATTGGAAACATCTTTGGGAGGAGAATTCTGCATCAGAACTGGCAGTGTGTGCAACCTAAGAGGGCTTACCCATATTGTGACAATCTGCTTTTGCTCATGCATATTTATCAAAAAAAAAAAAAACTCATACAAAAAGTTGGGGTTTTCTTTCATAACTACTGTAGCTGAGAAAAATATTTTTATTTGGTGCTAGATCAGGCAAGCAGGCAGGAAGCTACTCATATGACATCATTATGATACATATTAAAGCAAGGCAACTTGATTACAATCAGTGCTGAAATTATCTATAGACTGTTATTATATATGCATTTATGTTATTTATAGTACATTTTATTCCAGCCTGGTACTATATATTATATGCCTCACTATATTGTAAAGTACAAGGTTATTAACCCGCAATTTCACTTGCCATCTTATTGCATGACATCCTGTTCTCTATTTGGTATGGAATTGTTAAGCCTTCTTAGGTTACTTGTCTATTACTAGTTCATTTCTCTGAAGCTCAACAGGCTCTGATTACAACTGATGAAGCAGGTGTGATCTGTGCTGTAAGCAACTGGCTTTCCTTAAATATCTGGAGTTGCTCCAGCATGAGTGTAGGCGTGTTTAGTTGTGTCTCCTTCCTCATGTTTGCCCTGGTTGTTAGTCTTTGCAGAAGTGAAAATACATGTTTCCAAGTTGTGGGCCATTAGAGATCTTGCCACCCTTACGGAGAGCACTTGGAATGTGACATCATGAATTGTGGTAGACTCTGTCAGCAAAACGCTACTTCTAATTTTGAAGCCAGTGTATCACTCAGCTTTGGGAGGTCTGATTCGGTGAGCTGAGTCTGGTTAGTATGTGCAACAAGTCTAGACTTGTGGAGGGGCGGTCTCCACGTTGTTAGTGTCTCCCACATAAACCTGTTTGATTAATACAGTGTACATGCAAACTTTGTCAAGGCTAACCATCACTGGGTACACATGGGTTCAACTCTGTGGATGGATCAAAACAAATCTGCCTCCACTTACTGTCAGAATGGCAGAATATTCACGTGACTAGGAGGGAAGTATTTATTGAGTTCCTCCTATCAGTGTGCCAGAAACTGCTGAGCTAGGGATTTTTCTGAGCTAGGGATTTTTCATTAGATAACTCAAGGCCCAATTCTGAAAAGCTAGTATTATTAAAAAGTTCATTATACACCCAAAGTAACTGAGGCTCAGAGAAGTTTACTTATCCAAAATTACACAGTTACCAGGCAGCTGAGCAAAGGCTCAAACCCAGTTCTGGACTCCAAAGCTCTGACATATACTCTCTGATTTTCTTTTTAGTACCATTATATAAAAGTTTCCATGGGTGAGTTGTTCTGAGGACAAATTCTGTAAGTTTCCCTTTCCTCTGCTTAGTCCTGTATTCAACATATTACTT
The DNA here is from genome assembly GCF_000951035.1 of Colobus angolensis palliatus. Lineage (NCBI taxonomy): Eukaryota > Metazoa > Chordata > Mammalia > Primates > Cercopithecidae > Colobus > Colobus angolensis. The sequence goes on from NW_012121265.1 coordinate 10,123,066, forward strand.
AGGCCTTTCACTCAGAAGGCAAGCAGGAGAAAGGGGAGGCAGTTCAAGGCAGTCACAGTGAAAGTCCAGCTCTTGGTCAATCCTGGGGAATTAATTTTTCTGAATAACAAAGATTTTCAGCATGCCCATAATTATTCCCTTCATATTAAAAAATAGCTTTATTTGATTTTTAAATGAATTTTACTTCCTAGCTTTTTGAGTAGAACCATTTAAATATGCATTAAAAAATCTGCCTTCACTACAAGAGTATAATCTCATAATGGCTATGACTTTGATGGTAAGATTAATTATGCTTCCCCCTTCATCTACAGCAATGCAAATGACATACGTGCTCAGTAACTGTTGACTTAATGAATATCTATTATAGTAATTATTTATTATACTGAAAGTTAATGTAGTATGCCTTTAAGGATAAAAGTATAAAGAAAGCTATTTGTTCCTTATTCTCAAGCTCTGTATCCTCAGCCTTCTTGTGTCTGTTTTGTCTTTATGTCTTTCAGTCTCCTTTACTGTCAGCTGTTACCACTCTATCATTATTTATTAGTGTTGGGCATGTGTCTACCAACAGGAAGTATCTGCTGCTTCCAATAGGAAAGCTATAGTAAATTGGGCAACCAGCTGTCCCACGCTTTCCAAATTGTGTGAAGGTTTGAAGCCTTTCCTAGGAGTCAGCAAATACATTCAAGTGAGAATTCATGGCATTCTCCACAAGGAACGGAGCTTTGAGTGCTTGAGGATACCATTTTTAGCTAACTTTTTGGTCTAGATCTGTTCTGGGAAGTTGACACATAAGTGGTCTGAGAAGACATTGTTGGTGCACTGATGACATGCCCTTAGCCCTTATATTTTCACTGTATACTGGCCCAACTTCCAACTGCCATTCCTACCAGCGATGGTTAATTTTGTGTCAACTTGGTCGGGCTAAGAGATGCCTAGATTGCAGGTAAACATGATTCCTGGGTGTGTCTGTGGGGGTGTTTTTGGAAGAGATCAGCATTTGAATTAGTGAACTGAGTAAAACAGATGGTCCTCCTCATTGTGGACTGGCATCATCCAATGTGTTGAGGAATAAGATAGAACTAAAAGGTGGAGGAAGGTAGAACTCACTAAATGGAGTGAATGGAGTAGAGACATTCATGTTCTTTTGTCCTTGGACAAAGATACTCCTGGTTCTTGGGCTTTCAGACTCAGAACAGGAGAGGACTTACAGCATCACCTCTTCCCAAACCCAATTCTAAGGCCTTCAGGCTCACACGAAATTACACCAGTGGCTTTTTTCATTCTCCAGCTTGCAGATGGCAGATGGCAGCTTGTGGAACTTCTCAGCCTCCATAATCTGTGAGCCAATTCCTACAATACATTTCCTCTTATATACGTTTATATGTTCTATTGATTTTGTTTCTTTGGAGAACCCTAACTAAAAGACTGCCTGTCTCTGTCTAGTCTTTCTCTCACCACCAGGACCCAGCCTGCCTGTGGACTGGACACATCAGGTGCGTTAAAGAATTATCTCTCTTAAGGAAGGGAAGGCTCTCATCCAGCGACTGATGGGACTATTACATAAGTACTCAAGTTCCCTCCCCACCTCGAATGGGATGACTCTGAGGTATATATGCCTTAAGAAGTCCTAGATTTTTCTGGTGTGATTATACTCCAGCCATCCATAATGCTAACTTGCTTGATAACTCACCTCTCTTTGTTCGTATCTTTCACTGCCTGTCTCTTCTATTTCTCTCTGCATGCTGCCTGAGATTACCTCCCCCCACCTTCAAAAATACACCACCCTCACTTGGATCTTTGCCTCAAGGTCTACTGTCTACTTTCTGGAGGAATTCAGGCTAAGACACAGAATTACAAGTAAGTGAAATGTCACCATACTTATTACAAGGGAAATGATGCAATTTGAAGAGGGAGGAGGCTAGTGGCTAAACGGCAAAAACTTGAATGTATTCAGTTTTCATTATCCAGGCTGCTTCTACTTTACTGAGAATTGAACAAGATGTACATTTTCCCGGTGGACATGGCATTCTTGCTACAGTGTGGATTCGGAGTTGATGCATATGCTTTATGTAATCTATCTGATAGGGAAATGGCACTGAGTTAGCATACAAGGTGAAGGGATCTGAGCAGCTGTTTGGACTTCAGCATCAGGTTAACACCTCAGAGGCCAGGAATGAGTTTGTTGGCACTTGCAGGCTTTAGAAATAAATGTGACATTGCCTGAATAAATCATTGTGCTCTTGCCAATGATACAGGAGAATTTTCACTTCTTTCTTCCCTCAAGTTGATCAAGGTCAGCAGTTTAAAGGGACAGTACTGCCAAAGGAAAAATAAAATAAAGTAAGTTAGTGAAGAAAGAAAATACTTTAAAAATAACCTTTCAGCCAGGCGCGGTGACTCACGCCTGTAATCCCAGCACTTTGAGAGGCCGAAGCGGGTGGATCACAGGGTCAGGAGTTCGAGACCAACCTGGCCAATATGGTGAAAACCCATCTCTACTAAAAATAAAAAATTAGCTGGGCATGGTGGCGCGTGACTGTAATTCCAGCTACTCAGGAGGCTGAGGCAGAAGAATTGCTTGAACCCGGGAGGCAGACATTGCGGTGAACCAAAAAAAAAAACAAAAAGAGAATTTTAATCCTGTGATAGTCTGTCTTGGATGCCATTATCTTAACACTTTCCTTCAATTCTCTATGTACTTTTTGGCATATGTATAATAGCTGTTTGAAGTCCTTATCCACTAACTCAAGCATCTGAGCCCTCTCAAAAGCAATTTCTATTACCTTTTATGAGTTACACTTTCATGTTTCTTTGCATGTTTTGTAATATTTTTCTGAAACCTAGACATTTTGGGTAATATAACGCTCTGGATTCTGATTTCTAATGGGACTCTTGTTCATGATTTTCTTTGTTTCTTCAGTTATTTGCCTGGACTAATTCTGTGATGTGTATTTCCTCTATAATGTGCAATCTCTGATTTTACTTCTCAGTTTTTTTGTTATTCTTTTTTATTTACGTAAAAAATATTAAACATTATTATTTTCTCGATTGGCAGGTAAAATTGTATGTATTTATTGTATACAACATAATGCTTTGAGATATATATACATTGTGGAATAGTTAAATCTAGTTAAGTAACAAATTCATTATTACCTAGGAGATATCACGTCAGTCCTGTTAGAATGGCTGTTATCAACAAGACAAGTGTTGGAAAAGATGTGAAGAAAAGTGAACCCTTACACACTGTTGGTGGTAATGTAAATTAGTACAGTCATTATGGTAAACGGTATGGAAGTTTTTTTGTTGTTATTATTTTTAAAGACAGGGTCTTTCTGTGTCTCCCAGGCTGGAGTACAGTGGTATGATCATAGCTTACTCAGCTTTGGAAGTCCTGGGCTCAAGCAATCCTCCTGCCCCAGCCTCCTGAGTAGCTGAGATTATAGGTAGCTGGGACCATACTTGACTTTTTTTTTTTTTTTTACTTTTTTTAGAGACGTATCTCACTTTGTTGCCCAGGGTGGTCTTGAACTTCTGGCCTCAAGCAATCCTCCCGTCTTGGCCTTCCAAAGTGCTGGGAATATGGGTGTGAGCCACTGCACCTGGCCTGGAAGTCTCCCAAAGTATTGAAAATAGAACTATTATGTGATCCAGCAATTCTGCTACTGAGTATATATCCAAAGGAAAGGAAATCAGTGTGTCGGAGATATCTGCACTCCCTTGATGATGTGGTTCGGCTCTGTGTCCCCACCCAAATCTCATCTTGAGTTGTAATCGCCACATGTTGAGGAAGGGAAGTAATTGGATTAAGGGGGTGGGTTCCCTCGTGCTATTCTTGTGATAGTGAGTTCTCACGAGAGATCTGATGATGTGATAAATGGAAGCTTTTCCTGCACTCACACTTCTCTTTCCTGCTGCCTTGTGAAGAAGGTGCCTGTTTCCCCTTCCACCATGATTGTGAGTTTCCTGAGGCCTCCCCGGCCGTGTGGAACTGTGAGTCAATTAAACCTCTTTCCTTTATAAATCACCCAGTCTTGGGTATTTCTTTACAGCAGTGTGAAAATGAACTAATACACTTGCTATTATTTTTCACATTTTTCCTTAGGTTTCCTTATATTAATATTGCCCAGGGCTGATTACCATTGCCTAATAGTCAGCCAATGATTATTCAGACATTTGTGCTTACAACCCCTGAGCTAGTAAGGCTTCTACCTTTTTCAGTTTGATCCATGTGTGGTTTGATGAATGTTTTCAAATTTGGGATCATTAATAACTCTTCTTTACATTCAGTTAATATAAGGCCTTTTGGTCTCTTGAACTTTTCCATGGTCTTATTGGAAACTTCATTCTCACGTATAAAATATTTGTACCGGGGAATGAGTGGGCTGCTTATTTATCTTTAGCACAATTCAAATAAGGTTTGGTTCTCAATTTTTTTCATAAGTACTTTTTGAGTATATTTCTAATGTATAAAGTATGATTTGCTTATACTATAAATTAATTTCAAAAGAAACATGTATGATTCCAATTGTATTTTATAATTCATACCTTATGATTTATACTTTCCAAAGGCACATCATGTTTATTACCTTATGTGAGCTTCATGGTATTATAATGATTATTTCCTCTTTAAAAATGATAGAGACTGTGACTCATGAAGCATAAAAAATAAAATTAGGACTTGGGTCTATTAATTTTCCAACCAAATATTCTGTCTATTTTACCATATTCTCTCCCCTGACAATGTTAATTTTTAGAATGTGTAATAATACTGGTAATGATAATAAGGAGATGTCTTTCTACTTTCTGCTATGTTGTGCCTTACATATTTATGATTCTTATGGAAAAAGCCCTTAATTTATTCCTAAACATATATGAGGTCCATAAATATCTTTCAGTACTAGGATTCCATAACTCCAAATAATGTTACAAGAATGAGTAGTCAACCATGACATTTCTAATTGGCTACAAACATAATGCAATATCCTAATCTTACCTTGTTGTCAGAGGAGTTAATTGGACTTGCATAGCCACCAGCAAAATATATTGGTTTATGCAAAGAGTGAATCTAATTTCCTTCATAAACGTTAATTCCTGTACAAGAGTGGTGCAGACAGAGGGGCAAGAAGGGAGAATGCTCAGTGTAACTTCAAAAGATCTTTCTGGTTCCAATTTTCCACTCTTGATACATAGACATAAAAGAAAATATCATTAATTTGTTTTAACATATATTATTGTTTATAAGTTAGAATAGGCAACAAATAAAGAAATGATAAATTTTATAATGCAGTCCAGGCCAGTCAAAATGAAGGGAGATAGACTCCTTCATTTACTTCCTAGAATTTCGTATTCCAAGTCCCTAAGAACTTTAAGAATTAACAGACAGAAGATTTTTTGCATTGTAATCTAGCTATCTATATATCTTTTAAAATGGCTTTATTTATTCAGACTTCATTGACTTAGGCCTCATAAATTTTTGTCAATGCTTACCTTAATTATGAGAAGGAACTTGATTTTATCCATTGCTAGCTCCACTCCCTGCATACTCCTTTCCTTGGGTAGTCACAAAGTACCTTTAACCTTTTACTATTTGGTCTATTAAAGTAAGTAGTTTTACTTACCTCATGAAGGCACGCAATGATTAAATGAGAATGTCACCTTAAACTTTGCTGCATATATTCAAGGAAACATGATAACCCTCAATAAACAATACTGTGTATATTCCTATAAAAGGGAAAATTTAACTTATTTCAAAGAACGAGCTATTTTTAGCCATGCAGCGATCATTGTTTACATACTAACAACAAACAGGCTAATGTCAAATCTTCACTATTAGTTTGCTAAGGAATGTTTTTTGGAGCATTAATTCAGATTCAAATTATTTTACCTTTTAAAAATACTATTCATAATTCTGTGTTTTTACACATTCAAGTTGATTATTACTGTAGTCAAAATTAGTGAGCTTGTATGTTAGTAGTTTTTTTTTTTTTTTGAAATGGAGTCTGAGTCTCTCTCTGTCACCCAGGCTGGAGTGCAATGGTGCGATCTTGGTTCACTGCAACCTCTGTCTCCGGGGTTCAAGCAATTCTGCCTCAGCCTCCCAAGTAGCTGGGACTACAGGTGTACACCACCATGCCAAGCTAATTTGTGTATTTTTAGTAGAGTTGGGGTTTCATCATGCTGGCCAGGACGGTCTCAAACTCCTTACCTTGTGATCTACCTGCCTTGGCCCCCTGAAGTGCTGGGATTACAGGCATGAGTCACTGTGCCTGGCTGCTAGTAGTTTTTAATGCATGACTTGACAAGCCTCAGCATTAAAAATCTATGTTGAAAATAGGCATCATTTTGTTTCCTGGAAAATAAGGAATACTTGTTTTAACTTTCTCTTTTCAGATGAGCCCTATATAGATAATAGAAGAAACGGGATATAGGTCTCCCTACTCCATGCTCATAATTAGTACAATACTTTGGGGTGGACAAAACGCTGTCTTGTATGTGACAAACATTGAATCTGATCACTTAGCTTGAGATGATTCCTAACGATATTATTCAGAGACTGGAAGCTCTTTTATATCTTGGGAAAGAGTCCCTTACTGTGGAACTTAACTGTTCCACTTGCTGTGGGGCTATTTAGTGTGCTTCATATAAGCAATACTTAAAATACATATAGGCAGCATCTTCTTCCTAAAATATGTTCCCAAATATAGGATTGCCCAGAGTTTTGCAAGGTTCATGATACAAATTGTTGAATATATGGGAAGGATATTTGTTTCTTAACTATGTTAATAGATAATAATTCTTACAAGGTTTTTAGGGAGCTTATAATCTATAATAGCTGAGCTATATGACAAAAAAGTAATAGACAATAAATGCATTCCATTATCAAGGAATGCAATGTGCAAATCATTATTACGATTCTTGGAGAAGAGATTGACAGCTCTTGTATATAGTACTTGGTGAAAGTTTCTAGGAACGGGAGAGAAATCCATCGAGTATCTCAGTGTGAGGAGAATTGAAATAGAATAAAATGCAAGAGAAAGGCTATTCAAATTAGAGCTGAGAATGAGAATGTAGGATCAAAGTTGTTTTTTCTTCTTCTGGTTTTATATGAAGGTACGCTCCTTTTATTTGATGCAAGGCTTTTCTTCAATAAATGGTTATAATGGCTATTTAATTATTTTGCCTGACTTTTAATACTTGATTTTATGGCAAAAGCAATGAAATATTTTCTAAAATGATACCCTCCGATACTATCTGGTTTATAAATATACAATTTCTAAGTAGATGACATTTATATACAACCCATTCTCCTGGTGAAGTTTCCTTTGTTTAAGGATGGGGTGACCGACCCAAGTTGGATGAATGAATCTCTTCTCTATGCTTTAGGGACTGAGAAACATGAAGAGTGTTAGGCCAGTCTCCAGGGAACAAAGCAATGATATGAATACATTGATATTATAGTGATAATACTCAGGAGGTGGTCCTGGCTTTGACCGTGTAGAAAAAGCTGGCTAATAGGTAGAGAGAAGGTACCTGAGAACACAGAAGAGGACAAGAGGGACAGAGAGAAGAGATGGTTTTATTGTAGCTTGAGGACCATCACAAACTACTTTCCCGAATCTGTGACATATCCCAAAGATCTTTTAACAGAATCATTGTTTAAAACTTGTAATCTAAAATTTTTGGATGGCTGTAGTCAACGGTGGTAGTTTAGAAAACATCCTTTCCAAACTTCCTCTTCACACTACACAGAATATCTTTTACACCTAGGAAACTTCCAGAAAAACCCATAGTAACAGTACTGCTTGAAGATGGAGAAAGTGAAAACCACAAAATAACTGAGTATGAAGGGGAAATTCACCAAATCCCTGAGTCAGGGCCCTATACCCTCTCACCCTGCTGCCACCACAGGCAAGATTCTGCAGAATGCAAAGGCAGTCCTAGGGAAGCTGGAGGAAAGACAAAAGAATGAGCTAGTAAAGGGGCTAGAGGGAGAGTTGAAGCAACCACCAGGAAACATTTTATCCTCCTTAACTCTAAACATACCAAAAAAGTAACATGGCAGATCAGAACACTACTACACAGAAAAGATTTAAAAGTATTTGTGATTCAAAATAAACATCAAATAAAGGGCGTGGGGTGCTATATTTAAACAGGTAGACACCATAGAAAGAGCTAAGTGAAATTTTTAAGAGACCCACTCGACGTCAAGAGGTACGTCTGATTTGAAAGGACAGGGACAATTTAAGAGGCAGTCATGTAAACCTATGGCTTCTGGGGGAGAAAAATAAGCCAAAAAAAAAAAAAAAAGTAACTGGCAATTGGGTGGTAAAGGGCACAGCACAAAAAAGAATAAATATAGGATCTTTAGGACAGAAGAGAATCATAAAATCAGACTCACAACTAGCTCAGTTTTCAGTCACCAAAACAAAACAAACAAACAGTATCTGGGCATTTGCTAGACTGACAGAAAAGCATACCATTAAACTTGCAAACTTGCAGAAAACTTGATTATTCCGAAATGAATAAAAGGAAACTAAATATCATAGGCAACTCTTGCAGAAAATCTGGAAGCAAATTTTTATACAAGTCAGCTAAGTAAAATCCTTCTAACCCCAGGGCAACCATTATGAAAGTGACTAAAACATACAGTAAAGTAAACAACAAGCAATTAAAATGTTAGACTAGAATATAGCTATTGAACACAAAAGAAGGCAGCAATAGCTGAAAAACACACAAAAAAACACAACCAACCAAGAATCATACAGCATAAAGAAAACAAATAGAAGATGTCAAATAGAAATTCTTCATTTAATGTAAATAGGCTAAATACCCATAAAGACAGAGTGAAAGAATAAAAAAAATACATAATTCAACCAAATTGGAGTATAAGACACCCATTTTAGATTTAAAGACACAACTAGATTAAAATTAAATGGATGGAAAAACTTATGCCATGCAAAAAATTTTTAAAAGTTATGGAGTAGCTATACTAACATAAGACAAAATTGACTTTAAGACAAATGTTGTTATTAATGTTACGAAGGTGACAAAATAAAATTTTACAATGATACATTAATTCCTTCAAGAAAATGTAACAAACATAAACAAATATATACCTAACAGCTGGGCACTAGAATACATGAAGATAACACTGACAGAATCAAAAGAAGAAATCAGTGATACAGCAATAATAGTTGGAGAGTTCAGCTTCAATACCTAACTTCTTTTAAGTAATGAGGCTAAATTTTATAGAAGGTAAAATTAACCATTGTTAAGTGTAAAACTCAGGATCATTTATTACATTCAGAACGTTGTGCAACCACCTCTTTTAAATCCCAAAATATTTTCATCATCTTAAATGAAACTCAGTACTCATTAAGCAGTTATCTTTATTCCCCCAACTTCCCAGCCCATGGCAACCACAACTCTGCTCTCTATTAATATGGGTTCTGTTATTCTGAATATTTCATGTGAATATAAACATAGAATATTTGATCTTTGTACCTGGCTTCCTTCACATAGCATAATGTTTTTGAGGATGCAGTAGCACATATGAGTGTCTCATTTTTTATGGGTGAATACTATTCAATTGAATGATTACCCTACCTCTTCGTGACCTTATGTTTGCCAACAAATTCTTAGATATGACATCAAAATTATAAGCAACAAAAGAAAAAGTAAATTGAACTTCATAAAAATTTAAAACTTTTGTGCATCAAAAGACATCATCAAAAAATGAATAGACAACTTAAGAACATTAAGTTTTCCAGTTCATGAGTATGGGATATATTTTCATTTAATTAGTTTTGTCTCTTTTAATTTCTTATTTTGTAGTTTTCAGTGTAGAAGTCTTTTACTCCCTTTATCAACTTTATTCTTAGGGGGGGTATTTTATTCTTCAGATACTATTGCAAATGGAATTTTTAACATTTCCTTTTTGGATTGTTTATTGTTCATCTGTAGAAACACAGCCGAATTCCGTGTGCTGATCTTGCATCCTGGAACTTTGCCGAATTTGTTTATTAACTCTGGTTGGGTTTGTTTGTTTATTTTTTGGAGGTTCTTTTTTTTTTGGCAATTTTAAAACATGTATTTAAAACGCAATTTATAAAATGCTTAATCTGCTGACTCAGGAGCCCAACGTGCAGCGTGGGATACGGGAGGCAACTGCCCGTTAAACTAGCAGAGCAAGACAGCAGAGGTGCGACTCTCTGTTCCATGCTTTTTGGTTTGGACACCCAGGTGGCCCATGTGTACCCCTGGGATCACATGACCGGAAAGTAGGACCCCAGAGGTTTCTTGAGTTTCCGCTTATGAGAGAGGCTGGGTGCAGCCCTGCCAGCCCAAAGCTGAGTAAGGTACCCCAAGATGGGCAGAGCCGGGTATGGCAGGGCAGGCGTGGTTGGGACAGGTGGGCTCTGGAAGGGACTGTTGGTAGCAGATAGGGCTTTGCCTCCTGCCTGCTTGTGGGGAGCACCCTCATTGAGTGGGTTGAGAAGAGTTGGTCACCAGTCTTGGACACCCAGCTGTTTTGTACTTTTTTCAAATTCTTTAAGAAATCTCTGTCTTTGATTTGAAAGTTTGATGCATTTACATTTGAAATACTGATAAGGAAGAGTGATTTTGCTATTTCTTTTCTATATGTCATATACCTTTTTTTGTTCTTCATTTCCTCCATTACTGCCTTCCTTTGTATTAAATTGAATATTTATTGTGTACTTTTAAAATTTCCTTTTAATTTCCCTTTGTTCATGTTTTTAGATATTTTTAGTGGTTACCATGCCATGTGAATTACAACTTAACATCTAAAATTTATAACAATCTAGTTTGAATTTATACCAACTTAGCTTCAAAAGCCTAGAAAACTTTGTTCCTATATACCTAGTTTCCCCTCTTATGTTGTTATTCTCAAAAATTATGCATTTACAAAATTTCCATTAATTTATATTTATAATTCTTTTATGTTTTTGTCTTTTAAGCCATACAGGAAATAACAGGAGTTACCATCAAAATTATAATAATAGTGGCTTTTATTTTAATCTACTTAGTTACTTTTACTGAAGTTCTTTATATGTGCCTTTGAGTTACTTTTACTGTCCTTTATTTCATCCTGAAGGAATAACTTTAGCATGTCTTGTAGGGTAGATTTGTTGGCGTCAAGTCTCTCAGCTTCTCTCTGTCTGGTAATGTCTTCATTTCTTCTCTATTATTGAAGAGTAGTTTTGATGGATATACATTTCTTGGTTGATAGGTGTTTTTTTAAATTTTCTTTCATCACTCTTTTTTGGCCTCCATGGTTTTCTGAGAATTTGCTGTTACTTTCATTAAGAACTCCTTGTACTTGATGAGTCTCTATTTTCAATATTCTTTTTACTTTTCAATACATTGACTGTAACATGTCTGGGTACATACCTCTTTGTATTTATCCTTCTTTGGGGTTTATTCATCATGAATCTATAGATTTAAGTCTCATCAAATTTAAAAGGTTTTAGGTCAAATTTCTTTAAATATTATTACTGCCCCTTTCTCTCTTTTCTTTCCTAGAATTCTCATTTTATAGATGATGCTACACTTGATGCTCTCTTACAGATCTCTTAGGCTGTATTAATTTTTCTCATTTTCTTCTTTCTTTCCTCAAATTGGAGAATTTTAATTGATCTAGCTTCTAATCAGCTATTTTGAAATATACTGATTCTTTCTTCTACCTTCTCAAATTTGCCATTAAAATCCTCTAGTGAGTTTATCATGGTAATTATTGCATTTTCAACTCCAGAATTTTTGTTTAGTTCCTTTTTTGTGGTTTTAATGTCTATTGATATTCTCTATTTATTCATAGATTATTCTCCTGGCTTTCTTTTACTCTTTTTTTCATTGTCTCCTGAGCCCTTTGAGAATATTTAGGACACTGAAAGTCTTTATTAGTAAGTACAATGCCTGTGCTTCCCCACAGACAATTTCTATTAGTTTATTCTATGGATGGATTATATTTTCTTGCCTCTTTTTATAGTTTGTATTTTTTTGTTCAAAACTGAATATTTTGAATATTATGATATAGTAACTTTGGATATCAGATTCTGTTCTTTACCTTCATGGGGGTTTATTTTTGTTGTTTGCTGCAGGCTATAGCTGCTTATTTGTTTAGTGACTTTTCTAAAATAGTTATGCAAAGTCTGTATTTCTTGTAGTGGTAATCTCTGAAATCTCTTCTTTAAGCTTCTGTTCCGCTAGTTTGTTGACAGAGATTTCCTTGAATATCAGGAGCACCCCAGCCCCATCCCCCACCCAGAAAAGAAAGAAAAAATGAAAAAGAAGAGGGGTAGAAAGAAGAAAATAAAAGAAGAAAGAAAACCACCCCTCTCAGTCTTTACAGATTGACTCTGCCCTGGGGTCCTCTTTCAGTATCTATAGTGTTTACAACTCTTCCTTACCTTTCACTTTCTGCTTGCACTCTGACTAGAGATTAGCCAGAGGTGAAAGTTTAGGGTCTTATCAGGCCCTGAGCATGTGCCCTGTCTGGGGCATGTGTGTGATTTTCTAAACTTCACAGTATATACATATTTTTAGTTTTATTTTATTTTTAATTGGCACATACTCATTGTTTATGTTTATGGTGTGACATTTCAATACACGTACATATTGTATATCGAGCAAGTCAGGATATTTAGCATATCTGTCGCCTCAAACATTCATCATTTCTTTATGGTGAGAACATTCCAAATCCTCTTTTTAGAAATGTACAATAATGTTAACTAAAGTTATCCTACTGTGCAAAAATGTGGTATATTTTTGCCACATTTTGGAATAAAATTTTATTTAGCCATTAAAAAAAAATTCTGTCATTTGCTACACAAAGCGGATGGACCTGGAGGATAATATGTTAAATGAAATAAGCCAAGCACAGATACTTTTCAACACCCTAATTTCCAAAAGAAAGTCTCAATGTTTCGTCCTGGGCTTGGGTACCCTGTTATTTACCTCTATTTTAAATCTTAGCTTCTAGTGACTGCATGTTGTACATTTGCCTTAGAAAAGTTTTTGAAAAAAGCCACAACTTTCCCATTCAGAGTGAGTCCCAAGCTAGGTGAAACAAAGTCAAGTCCTTCAGATAATCATCAGACAGGGTAGGACAAACAGACACGATTATTTGAGAATAATTTCTGCTCTGCTTCATCTAGAATTAGGTTCAGGGTCCCATACTGAGCAGGTGGATTGTAATCTTTAAGACTATGCCAAGCCTGAGAAAGGGTGGGGCAAGAACAATTATGTTAGGGAATAAAATAATCTTCAATAAATTTAAAATGATTAAAATCATACAAGCTATGTTTTCTAACAGCAATAGAAGTCAGTGAAAAATGAATAATAGACTGAGCGCAGTGGCTCATGCCTGTAATCCCAGCTACTCCAGAAGCTGAGGCAAGAGAATTGGTTGACCCCAGGAAGCAGAGGTTGCAGTGAGCTGAGATCGTGCCACTGCACTCCAGTTTGGGTGACAGAATGAGATGGTGTCTCAAAAAAAAAAAAAATAATAATAATAATAGAAATTATTTTATCAATACTAGAAATAAAAAATAAATAAATAACAGAAAGTCACAAATACGTAGACATTAAACAACACACTAATAAATAACTAATGGGTTAAATGAAAAAATTACCAGAGAAATAGAAAACAATTTGAGATGAAAGACAATGAAAACAAAAAATACCAAATTGTATGGAACATAATTACATTAGTGTTTAAAGAAAACTTAATAGCTGTGAATGTCTTTAGTTAAAAAAAAGAAGTTACTGAAATCGAGAGCCTAATCTTCTGCTTTGGTAATCCTGAATAATAAGAATAAAATAAGCCCCAAAGAAGTAGAAATAATAAAATAATATTGATTATAACAACAATTAATAAAATGCAGAATAGCAAATCCATAAACTCACTGAAACCAAATTTGGTTCTATGAAATGATTAACACCATTGACAAACCTTTAGTTGAAATGAATAAGAAAAAAAAACAAACTTGAAATACTAAAGTCAGGAATGGTATGTGAATACACTTTCAGAAAAAACCCTAACAGATTAATATTGTTTGTGAATATAGACACAAATATCCTCAACAGTTCCAAGAAACGAAATCCAGCACATTAAAAAAAGACATAAAACATCAAGTGGGATTTATTTCAGAAATGCAAATTTATTTTAACATCCAAAAATCAGTCAAAGTAATACACCATCTAATAGAAAAAACCCCACATGATCATCTGAATAGATGCAAGAAAATAATTTGACAAAACACAACACTGTTTTAGAAAAAAAACTCATCAAATTAGAAATAGAAGTGATCTTTCTCAACCAGATATAGGACATCCATGTAAACAAACAGATAACATAATATGTAATAGTGAATGACTAAATGTTTTTCTCCTAAGATCAATACAAGGGAAGAGAAAAACATCCACTACATCTATTCAACATTGTACTGGGGGAGTTTTCTTGTGTATTTACACAAGTAAAAGAAATAAAAGACATCCACATTAGAAAGGAGATAAAAAGTGTTCTCTATTTACAACCCATATGCTCTTGTATACAGAAAATTCTGAAGTTTACTGTATACACATACACTATTAGAAGTAGTAAAAGAGTTCAGTAAGGTTGCAGGATGCAAGATTTCCAAAAATCAATTCTATTTCCATACACTGTCAATGGGCAATCTGAAAATGAAATTAAGAAAACAATTCCATTTACAATAATAGCAAACATTTCTCCGTAATAATTTTAAGATGTACATTAAAACTTTCAAAATAATATTGAAAGAAATTACAGATGATCTAAGTAAATGGAAGAATATTTTACTTTCTTTAAATGGAAATTACTCCCCCAGTTGACCTACAGATTCAACACACTGACTATCAAAATACAGATTCCTTTTTGTAAGCAACTGATGAGCTGATCCTAAAAGTCATATGAAAATGCAAGTGTCCTAGAAAAAACAAAACAACCTTTAAACAGAAGAAAAAAGTTGAAGAACTCATACTTCCTAACTTCAAACTTATTACCCATGTACGGCAATAAAGACAGTGTGCTGCCAATAGAAGGTAGGCATGTAAATTAAAGGAATAGATTTGAAAGTCCAGAAATGAACCCTTATGGATGGGTGCAGTGGCTCATGCCTGTAGTCCCAGCACTTTTGGAGACTGAGGCAAGAGGATCACTAGAGCTCAGGAATTTGAAGCTAGCCTGGGCAACATAGCAAGAGCTCATCTCTACTAAAAATTTAAAAGAAGCTGGGTATAGTGGGATGTGCTAGCTCCAATTACTACTCCAGAGTTTGATGTGAGAGGACCGCTTGAGCTAGAAGGTCAAGGCTGCAATGAGCCATGATTGTGCCACTGCACACCAGCCTGGGCAACAGAGCAATACCGTGTCTCAAGAATAAAAAAAAAAAAAACAAGCAGCAATAAATCTTTACATATCTGGTCAGTTGATATTTCACCTGGGTACCAAGGCAAATAGGGAAGGAATGGTTTTTTCAATAGATTTTGCTGGAACAACATGCTATTCACAAGCTAAACAATTAATTCATATCCTACCTCAAACCATATATAAAATTTATCTCAACATAGATCAAATATGTAAATGTAAGTGTAAAAGCTATATAACACTTAGAAGACAGCATAGGGATACATCTTTTATACTTTGGGTTATACAATGTTTTCTAAGATAAGACACAAAAAGCACAGATTACAAAAAGTAGATCAATTGAATTCCATCAAAATTAACCACTTGTGTACTCAAGACCATCAAGAAAGTGAAAAGGTAACACACAAAACGGGAGAAAATATTTACAAATCATGCATCTGTTAGAGTACTTATATCCAGAAAATATATGTAACTTTCACTACTCAGTGATAAAAAGACAAATAGCTCAATTTTAAATTAGCAAAGGACTTGAATAGACATTTTTCCGAAGAGGATATAAAAATCTTCATGGTATTTAAATTGCGCCACAAAGTGTTTTTAATTAATCCTATAATTATCTTGTGAATGATCATTTTTTGTTTGAATTAAAACATTAATTTAAAAATGTAAATATTAAAAATATGCCACAGTTTGCAACCCCATTTTGCAATTATTTGTATGTGTTTGTTTCCTCTTTTATTAGGTACTAGTATCAAAAAATGTGAAGCTAGGCCAGAGATCACTCAATCTCTTAAGCACTCATTCTATCACCCAATAAATCGGGTATAGAGCACACATTGGAGTGTTGGAAGGTTTTGTGAATGGCTATCAGAAGCTGTTCTGAACTGATGAATTAGCTAGATGTTATTTAGCCAACCTGAAAATAGTCCTGCTATGGGTATCCCTGGTCTGTAATTTACCTGTCCGCTAGGGCACTGTTTGCACCACTATGTCCAGAGGATGTGGGCTCGGTTCATGCCTTATGGACTGAACAACGACATGAAAGGAACAGATAGGAACATAAAGACACACTGAAAAGGCTCTAGTGTATATCTGAAGTTTATATTTATCTACTCTAATAGCCTGGTTTGATAATGTCCCCTGTGTGCAATATGAAGATTACCTATTTTTAAAAAGAGCTACAGCAAACATTCATCTCCTTTGTCCTTTGTACTGTTATGTTGCTCAAATTTCATTTTATGCGGAGTCTCAGAGGATGGAGGCACTATTTGAAGTCATAAATGACTAATTTTATGCAGAGGCTATTAGCATCTGCAATCCACAGATATATGCCAAGTAAATGCAATAGGTATTTCTCTCAGTGGTTTACCTCTGATGACCTTCCAAAATATTTAACTGATGTTATAATTAACAGGTGACAGATCCAATTATTTTCTAGTAGAAAAATAAAATCACTATATATCATTATCAGTAGTCTGATTAATTATCTATGGCAATGGCAGAAGTAAGCTCCTTAATTAAAAATCAAGATTGCAGGACCCTACCAAAGAAGGACGTCTCCAAGCTGTCTGGATATGTTAGTATTTTTTGATATTTCATGACATCATCTATTATGATCATCTTCGTTTGATCACCATAATAGTCACAGAAAAAACATGAGGACTTCCAAATGTATTAAAGCACCTTTTTTACATGAGTTTTTTCATTTAATTTACACAAAAATCCTACAAAGTAAGAAGCAATCCTAATATTCCCATTTTACAGATGAGCCTTAAGGAGGTTAATTAACTTGCTCAACATTTCACATCTAGCAAACACCAGAGCCTACTGTTTATCTTTATGGAGTGAACATCTGATGTTCTAACAATTTTGCATTTCTCCTCTCATCTAAAGCATCTTTAATTCAAAGGTTACAGTACCTGCCACAGTCATAAATAAATTTCTTATTCTGTCTTTCAGAGCTAGTAGCACAACCCAAAACAGAACTAACCAATCAATGGACAGAGAAATTTTCTTGATCAAGAGTAACAAATCAATGTCAAAGTTAGAAGAGAAATCCAGGATACCCATAGCCAATATGTCTGCCATAATCAGAATTTATTGCTACTTTCAACAACTACTTTTTTTTTTATTGTTTTCCCTTCAGCAACAGTGTTTTATTATAGGAAATTTCAAAATATTTGGGTGCTTCTTATATATTTTTCTGGGTGCTTCTTATATATTTTTCTCATAGAATCCTGAAAGGTAGGTCTATTGTCATGATTTTAGAGGGTGTATAACAAACTTACAACTTTTTCAAGGTCACCTTTGGAGCTAAGACTCCCACCACATTTTTGGACTCTAAAGACCATGTGCTTACCTTCTAAACAATATGGCCTTTCCGATGCACTGAGTATTGTTCATCAAAACCGTGATATGAAGATTAAGAACAAGAGAGAAAGTGGCACTGGGAAAGAAAGAGAATGGAAAAAATATCTGGAAGAAGTTTGGGTTAAGTATGAGAGTGGAATGGAGATTGAGGGAGGGTATTATAAGACAATATTTCCCTCTTTCTTTTTTTATTTGTTTGAGACAGAGTCTGACTGTGTCGCCCAGGATGGAGTGCAGCGGTGTGATCTTGGCTCACTGCAACCTCTCCCTCCTGAATTCAAATGATTCTCCTGCCTCTCAGCCTCCTGAGTACCTGGGACTACAGGCGCCCACCACCAAGCCCAGGTAATGTTTGTATTTTTAGTAGAGATGGGGTTTCACCTTGTTGGCCAGGCTGGTCTTGAACTCCTGACCTCAGGTGATCCGCCTGCCTCCACCTCCCAAAGTGATGGGATTACATGAGTGAGCCACCGTGCCTAGCCCCTGTTTGTTTCTAGCACTGAATCCAAGTATGACTCCAGAGAAGGAAATTGATATCATAACTCCAGGTGCTTGTGTGAGACACTCCTCTATCTGTTCTTGCTCTCACCATTCAGTGGCTTAAGTTATAATTTATCTTAATTGGAGTTAGTGTGACTCAGCAGAGCCAAGTTCTTGAGCTGAGGATTGTATTGAAGATCTATAAATAGAAATTACATTTAAATGAAGATGTGAATAAACAAGTAAAAAATTAAAGGTGATTGTTTCTGGGTGCTGAATTTGGGGAAGAGCAGATGTTGGTGCAAGACACCGTAAACAATCTGTTTGCTTTTCTTTTCTTTTCTTTTCTTTTTTTTTTTGAGACAGAGTCTCGCACTGTCGCCCAGGCTGGAATGCAGCGGTGCAATCTTGGCTCACTGCAAGCTCTGCCTCCCGGGTTCACGCCATTCTCCTGCCTCAGCCTCCCAAATAGCTGGGACTACAGGCGCTGGCCGCCACGCCTGGCTAATTTTTTGTATTCTTAGTACAGATGGGGTTTCACCATATTAGCTCGGATGGTCTCGGTCACCTGACCTTGTGATCTGCCCGTCTCGGCCTTCCAAAGTGCTAGGATTACAGGCGTGAGCCACCGCGTGCAGCCTACAATCTGTTTCCTTAATAAATAAATTGGTACAATATCTTTTTACTATGATATTCAGTGCGCACATTATATACTATTATGAAATTTGTAAAGAAGAATCTCACAAGCAGCAAAACATAGACAAGGAACAGAGTCAAAAGGAAGATATAAAGTATCTGTTACTGTCTTTCTGAGACAAGCTTGGAGAGTGACTTAGAGATGGTGTATTGTGACCTATCATGAGGGGGCCCCAGCTACATGCTGGCCACACTTAGATTCACCATCAGGAAGGTTTAGTTCTTGGCACAAAGTAGGTATGCAATACATGACTGCTAAACTGATCCTAAGAAAATGTAAGCACCAGACTAGCTCCTTCAGCCACCAAGCATCTTTTTTATGCCCCCTTACCCCATTTGAGTAAAATGGGGTGCTCTCAGCGTCAGAAATGGTTTCATATTAGAGGAATTAAAACTTCGTTAAGGAGGGAAATATGCTATAAATGGAAAGTCTCGGACACATTGAGATAATATTATGGGGTCATCTGTATCCTTGCTTATTTGCCAGTTTCCATCATGTAATCATGGGGCTGAAGCATTTGTCCTGTAGGATTTAGGGCCAGTTGGTCAGAGTCCCATCTATGTCAGGGAAGAAAGCAGTGATTGTATTTTAACACTTAGGTACTGATATAAAAATACCAAATTGAAGTGGTTTAACTGAACTTTGTCTTTTTCATAAAAATACGTTTTTTTTTCCTTTTAAGACAAAGTAAAATATAGAAAACAAGCAAACAAACAACAACAACAACAAACAAAGCAAAACCCAAACCAAACAAAAGCAAACCAACAATCAAAAAACAGGATCAATCAGATGGTCACTTTGGGACTAAATAAAATATAAGTCATTATGAAATTGTAGAATCTTAATTCAGGGAAGTGGAAAGCAGGTGTGGTATTAGCAAGAAAAAGGTAACTTTTTGGTGACAGTTGTAGGGTGAAAGCAGCACTCCCTGTGGACAGAGCATCTGCACATTATTATGACTCATAACAGGAACCTGCCATGATACAGGGGCACTCATTTTTTTCAAAACATTCTCAGATTCAGAGCATGATATTGTCGTGCAGTTAACAAACTCCAAAAATATTCTTAAGAAGCCAGAGAGGGAAATAAATGAAGTGTAAATTCTGGAAATAGAGACAAATTTTGTGGAAGAAGAACCCAGCACACCCCTGACTAGGAATCGTTAGAATGGATTCCTGGATAGTCATATTTTGATTATGTGCATGAGGTTTTCTACTTTTTATTTCTTGAAATAATGTGAGGCTGGGCATGGTGGTTCACACCTGTAATCCCAGCACTTTGGGAGGCTGAGGCAGGTGGACTTCTTGAGCTCAGGAGTTCCAGACCATCCTGGGCAACATGGTGAGACCCTGTCCCTACAAAAAACACAAAAATTATCCAGGGGTGGTGATGCATGCCTATAATCCCAGACACTCAGGAGGTTGAAGTAGGAGGATTGCTTGGACCCAGGAAGTGGAGGTTGTTGTGAGCTGAGATCACACCACTACACTTCAGCCTGGGCCTGGGCAACAGAGTGAGACCTTGTTTCAAAGAAAAAAAAAAAAACTTAAAGAAAAGGAAAAGAAATAGTGAGTAGGAGGAAGTTGTGGAGGCTGCAATTTTAGTGAAAGATCTCTACTCCAGGAACTTTATACTAATTTCCCCAGTAATCCTCTGAAATAGCTATCATGATAAACTTTCTATAAATGCTAGGGACAGGGGGGGGGGGGTGGTTCACGTAAATTAAATAATGGATGCACAGCTAATATTTGACAGAGCAGGAATGCAAACACATTTCTCTCCTTTACTAAAGACTTTACATCCTTCCTTGCACAAAGCTGGAAATAGAAGGGGAAAAGGTGGACATCTGTATTTGCATACGTATATGTTTATGTCCAGTCCTTCATGTCTAATTCCTTATTTTGTTTCTATATTTATCACATATCCCAGTTTGAAGATCTGTTCACTTACTCACTTTTCTACCAATGCAAAGATTGTCTTAGGGCAATGAAGAGACTAGATGAGCCATTCAAAATGATTACTACAATGAACCTTGTCTTAAATAAAAACACCTGTTCTTGAGGAAGCGCTTCTAAAATGTTTCCTAAAGAAATAAAATAGTTGCACATTATTTTATACTACCCAGTAATATAGAAACCTGAAATATGAATGGCACCCAAGGGCATCCAAGAGGATCACGTGGCATCTGGAAAAGAGTGTGAATTTTGCTGTCTGGAAGCACAGAGGAGTTACCTTTCACTCTGGCATTATGTTTTAAAAGTGGTACATGAGACAAAGTTATATCACTTCTGAAAACCCCTTAAGAATGGGCCACATTGGAAACAAATGTGCCATCTCTCAGTGAATCTAAGTGTAATTCTTCTCTGGGAGTAGGGACAAAGGATCTTCCTGTGATGGAGCATCTGATGAAGTAGTTGATGCATCTATAGGGCCATGCTGTGTGAGAAAGTCTTGGGCTTCATATGCTGAAAAGACCCCCAAGCCACACACAAGATCCCACTGTGAGAGATGCTGAGAACTGAGACAGAGGAAGCTAACGGCAGAGTCAGGTCTCCTGTGCCTGTGTCCTGTTCTTCCAGGGAACACACGCATGGCACAGAATGGGAGGAGGCAGTGCTTCTCACTGGTTGGCTAGTCAGAGCATTCTCTCTCTCTCTCTCTCTCTCTCCCCCTCCCTCCCTCCCTCTCTCTCCCTCTCTCCCTCTCTCCCTCACACACACACACACACACACACACACACACACACTCACACACAAATTTTCTCCCCTTCTTAAGTAGATGCAGTTGCAAATTCCTGTAAGATACAAAGTAACTACTGTATGCAAAATGGTGAAGCCTCTCACTGCCTGCATTTGAATTCAGGCTCCAGGGCTTAGTTTTCACCTTAGGCATACAATTTAAGCTTCACAAACCTTAATTTCCTCATCTGTAAAATGGGGATAATAACAGTACTGGTATCATTGAGTTGTCGTTTGAGATAACCTATGGGAAGGGCTTAGCGCAGTGCCTACCTCGTGGTGATTTCTCAATAGCAGCTCACTGCTAGTGTTGTCTTGCTCTATTCAACCACTGGTGAATACTGTGATACCCACAGAGATCCTCTCTCCAGGAGACACTTCCTCTCTTACATCTCCTTGGAACCACGTGTTCCAGTGATTTCCCATTTGCCAAGGCCCAGAATTTAACAGATTATATGAAGAATAATTTTCTTTCATTATGTTTGAACCTTGTTGCTCCTGTAACATTTCACTGATGTCTACTTGGCTGTTTAAATAATTAAATTTTAGGTAAATATTTTGTAATCTGTGCTGGGTTTTATATTTTAGGAGCCCTTTTCTTCACTGAACCGGCCAGATGAGGTACAAACGAAACAATGGCTTGGAAAAACAGGTACACTAAAGGTGGCTAGGATGATTTTCACTTTTCCTGTTGATACTCTCTCCTTTCATATATTTTCTCGCATGCAGATACATCTGGTGTTTGTTCCTCTTGCCTGTGACCTTTCTCAGATAGGCAGAGTGGGTCTTATGATGGGGAGGAAACCTGAGACACTTCGCTGAGTGGCTGCAGTATTTGGGATGCCACACTGTATACTAAATAAATAAAATCATATGGATAAATACTGAACTATTGTTACTTTGAAAATCAGCTGTCGTAGGATAGATATCTAAAAAATAAGTATGCCAAAAATATGAGCAGTGAAATGAACCTTAGGTATAATAGAAAATCAGAGGAGAAAACATATGTCATTGGCTAGGAAGGCCTAGGTTGGTTCCCAAGGAAGACTGCTATGCATCTTAGTATATTGAGCAAAAGTTCAAATGCTGAAGAATTCATGGGTGGGGGGTGGGGTGGGGGGAAATAAAAGCAAGACAGCAGAGTTACAACACAGTGCTCTAGTTTGATGTATACTATGGTGACAGGATAAAAAGAGAAGAAAAACATAGAACTGAGGGCAAATCTTCAAGTTCAGTTATTTTTCTTTTCTCTCTGACCATGCTTATATAATTTTTGCTTATGCAATGAGAGTACCAGAAAAATTAAACATATATTTTCCAGAAGGGAATCCCTTATGGATCTCTCTAGAATGTCTGCCTTACTGAAACATTTAGATATAATATTTATTTGCAAAGCAATGGGGTTCCTGTTTGTGGCAGACTGATGAAAGACAGTGCAGAGTGGCCTCTAGGCTGATAGTTGATTTTAACCCACATCACAGCCTCACTGCCTGATGGTTCTTTGTGCTTGTATGCATCTCAGAATCCAATTAGTCTGAAATATGTTTACACAGAATTGTCACAACGATAATGAAAGAAGGTAGAAAATTTCACTCTCAGAAGATATGCAAATACTGCCATTGTGAGTGGGATTCTGGGGAAGAGTGTAAATGAAGTGGGGATTGAACGTCTTTGCTTAGCAAGATTTCAGTGACCCTCTGAACCTCTGAACTTTGCCTACTGCTCTGATTAAACTGAAGATATTTACTTTCCTTTATACACACACGCACACACACATACACAAGCACACACACATACACACACACATAGAAGTTGGGGGAGGGAGAGAAAAGAGTGAACTGAGCTGACAAAGACTAGATAGAAGATAATGAATGCATCCAAAAGAAATCAACCAGTCAAGAGTTATTTTTGGATGCTTTGCTTCTGAAGATATATGAAGAAAGGCAGTAAATTGTTTGGTTATATAAGTTGCCTAGAATGCCAGTATGTTTCCTGAACACTGAACAAAGCTGTAGAAGAAATGAAAGCTCTTCTACATACAGTGTATTCTGTTTTACATTCTAGGACTAGAAAATCTTATTCACTCACAAAATAGTTTGACTGAATGACAGATGACTCTGTTCATTATTAAGCCGGGACTCACAAAACATCATTGATAAATATGTGGCTAAGATTTATAGGCAGGAAAAATCATCAGTAGTTTTATGATTTAAGAGGCTGAGGAACATTCGGAAAATTAATGAATTGGAAATCTGTTTAGATTCTGTTCTGAAAGAAAACGTACTTTTAACAAAATGCTCTGGGTTAAATATAGAACCATAACATAGGAATTCCTGATGAGAAATGGAGCAAAATATGTGAAAGAAAAACAGAAGCCTCAAAATACAGACACATTTTAATTTACTAACGGACACGAATGGCTTTGAATAGGGCTGGTGATGCCACTGATAATAAATGATTGACCTCAAGCAATAGGAGTGTGACTAATGTATTTGGTCATTTTTCTTCTCTGCTCTGGACATGAAGTAATTATCGGATACTGGCTCTGACACACACATTTTATGCATTTGTCACTGTCCTCTGTTATTTGAGGATAGTGTTATTGAGGTTGATAAACATATATATGTACAAATGTAGCTACAGAGTCATCTGGTAGGTCTTCAACTTCTCTTTCCATGTTATTGTTGAGTGACTGCCTTTTCCAACCAGCTTTGACGCTTGGATTTCTAGTTGGCCCAATTCAATTATCCTATACCTTTTAAATTACACCATTCTTCAGCTATGCCTTGAAATTGCCATATAGGTATCGGAATACATTTAAGCTGTTCTCTATTTCTTGTCTGTCCATACCAAGTGTTGCATCTGCATACAATGAGTATTACAGCTATAGTACATGTACTACTGTATATTATGGAATTCACCAGTTTTCCTCTTTAATCTGATGGTAAGGAAACAAAGACATTCAAAGTTCGTTTCTCACAAATGCCACTTCACGACGGTACTTTCTGGAATAAGGTAGGGTATTACCAGTTCATCAGGTTTTGTTGTGCCATGAGCTATGTCTTTGCGTCCTTCATATTTTGTGGTCATTGCTAAGCTCTTGAATAATATTGCTGCTTCTATCCCAATCAGCCAATGAGGCCAATGTAGGTGAATGCAGATGCTATGATTTGTCTATTTTGGAAATGTACTTTAAGGTTGCAGTTTGATCTCAGTCCATTTTGGTGGTTGCATTCCAACCTAGGTGCTATTTCACTCTGCTAGGCTCTTAGGGAAAACAGGAAGGTGATTGATGGCTATTATTTGCAGTTGACAGTCCAGTGATCTATCTGCCATTTTCTCTTCTCTCCGCCATTTCAAATAATGGCAACTTGCTTCCATCATTTTGCTTGACCGTATGAACAGCTGGCTTCCTATGAGAACACATTTGTTTTCCTGAAAAAACTTTGTGTTCTGGCATTCTATGTGGATTTGCTATCAACAAGTCAACCAGGTAAAGATTTATGGCAGGAGGGAGTTCTCAATGGTGCCGTGTGCTAAAGTAGCTGAATTTCATAATTGAGCTACAATGTTGGCCATAAATATACATCAGACTTGGAAGCACATCCTATGTCTGACAGTCATGTCCATAGTTCGTAGTGGCTGTGGTTGATAAAGAGAGACGATGAGCAACTTGACACCTCATTCTGGAGGTAGCCAAAAGCTTATTGTTGGGCCTGTCAGTGGAAGATGATCTATGGTAGAACTCAGGATTATTGCTATAGTCTGAATGTTTGTGTCCCCTCTAAATTCATATGTTGAAATCCTAATCTCCAAGATGATGGTACAACAGGGCCTTTGGCAGGCAATTAGGTCATGAGGACAGAGCCCTCATAAGTGATCTTATAAAAGAGGCTGGAAAGAGTGTTTTCCCTTCTACCATGTAAGGACACAACTAGAAAGTATCATCTACAAACCAGAAAGCAGCCCCTCCCCAGACATGGAATCTGTCAGTGTTTTAATCTTGGACTTTCCAGCCTCCAGAACTATAATAAATAAATTTCCGTTTTTTATAAGCTATCCAGTTTAAGGTACTTTGTTATAGCAGCCCAAACAGATTAAGAGAGTTTTCAAAGATGGACCTGAGGGCTATGAAAAATGTCACCTTAAACTCATTATATATACTGGAAAATCTAAAATCCGGTGGTGCAGAGAATAGTAGTTTTTAATCAGAGCAGATCAAATTGCATATACTGCTACAGGAGAATGAGACTATGTCCAAGACTAGTTTTTATTTTCTTTAGTTTTTCTTAAATTGAAATTTACCAAAGGACTTCTTAGAATAGCCTCCCTGATCTGACAGCTTCAGGAAAAATTCGTGGAAAGTTAGATGTCTTCATATGTTGGTAATTTCTCCTCACCTCTCCTATCACTGTTTTTATTCATTTACAAATTTGCTTTTCTAGGATCCACCTCCTTCTCACTTAAAATGCATTTGCCTCTCTCTTTCTCATTCCTTCTTTGAATTGCACAAATTCAAATATGTTGCTTCTTTGGCTTAAATGACATTTCTAAAAGACACCTCTTTTTCGTATTTTTGATGCCTATTACTGACCTGCAGTTAATTTTCCTGCAGGTTAATGTCACTCGATTTGTTCCACTTGAGCACCACTTTTCTCCCTCAGATAATAAAGGCATCTTTGGGTTTATGGTCATCTAATCCAGAGGCCTCTATTCCTATGTTTCTTTCTCTCCCAATCTCCATTTCTAATTGATCACCACTGTACTTTCAGTTTTTTTTCTCACCATCTGTTGACTCCCTAGTTCATGAGGGGAGTCTCTACCCTCTTTTCTCTTTGCCTGGATTACAAATGTAACCTCCTAGTTTGGCTCTAGGCCTTCAGGCCTTATCTTTTTTTCAATTATTTTTTCGTTCTATCTCCTGTGTGATTGATTATTGCTAAATGCATGTGATTTTGGATCATGTATCCTCTTATTTTAAACTCCTTCACTGCCTCATTGAATTTCAGGATAAAGTTCAACTTCTTACCATGCTATATACACTATTCTCCACAATTTGGCTCTTGTCTGCTTTGGGGTCTTGTAGTTTAACTTTACCTGCACAAATATTTTGCTTTAGCTTGCTGAGCCTCTTGTATTCTCCTTAAAGCATCTGGCTTCACTCTAGGCCTTTGCACACACTGTTTCCTCTATTTGGATGTCTTTCTCTCACTTTACCTTGTTCCTAAATCTAGACTCAAATATTACATTTCATAGAAAGTACTTCCTCTAGTCACTCACCCTTCCTTCCTTACTCACTTTGCCTGTAGATATGCTAACTACCTTTCTATTGTGCTTTAACTCCACAGTGTAGATTCTACTGTTTTGTGATCATATGTGCTACTGGTGCAATACTGTGAACCCACTGAGGACAGGAATTGTGTGTTGGTGTCTAACTCTTCTTGTGTATTAATTTAGTATCTGGTATTTATTTCATTTTCAATATGTTTGTTAAATGGGTAAATTGAATAATAAGGGAATTAATGATTCTACTTTGAATGAGTTTTAATAACTTTACAGAATATCTTTTTGTTTTTATTGCCTGTTACATTATTTTATAAAGTAACTTTCTACAAGAAACTTGAGACACTTTGCTATGGAAATGTTCAAAGTTTATATTTCTCTTCTGGGGCACAATACACATTAAGAGAAACAAGTACCGATATCTAACCTAAAGAAATATTAGAAATCCTACAGAAACTCAGGTGTTCAGAAACTAGACTTTCAAAGAGCAAATAGAATAAGTTTGGTGATTTAGTCAGCAAATATCTTATTTAATTGATAAAATAGGCATGTGTTCTCAATAGTTATTGTCAGAGAGACATCAGGATGTGATAAGTCTATATAAAGTACAAGTGAATTCTGAGAACAAATACTTGGTCTAGAATGATCGATAGTTTTTTTCCTAGATGAGTCACTATGAAAGGCATGTCTTCTGGTTCAATCATTTACTTAACATTTCTATCAGTTCATCATGTGCCAGCTGGAGGTAGCATGATAAATAAGGTGAGCAGGGCCTCTGTCCTTCAATGGTTTACCTCAGATTAGATGTGGCATTAAGGCAGATGATATGCAGACTATAAAAAGTTAAAATATAGATAAATAAAGGAATTCCTGAGTATGAAATAGTCTCTGAAGTACAAACAAAGTAAGGAGATACTACTTTGAAAGTAATATCTTTGAAATGAAAGAGTTTTATGGCTACTATTTTAGACTGGGTGTACCAGGAAGGAATTTCTGAGGGTATGACAGCATGAATACCTGTGCTTTGTCTACTGGATGATCCTTGATCTGTCCTTTATCTCCAACCTCCACCACAGGGCTGAGAGTTACCAATGGGTGGGTAGGAGGAGACTCAGTGATGGAATAAGAATGTATTTAACATTCATTAAGTGATAATTTAAAAAGCTGAAGCTTGAGTTATTCAGTATTAGCCATATTAATATATTATTATGAACTAAAGATCATCTCAAAGTAATCCATTAAAGAAATATGGCAGAGCTTGTAATGCAAGAAAGCAGAAGAGAGAGGAAAGATGACAACCACTATCAAAATACTTCCCACCCCTCTGGAAATATTGGAGGCAGCTTATGTAGTGTGTGGTGTTTTGATGGAAAAAAGACAGGCAACGATTATGTTGTGTTCTTTGACATTCCCAAAGGCAGGAGTTAGAGATTTAAGCCAGAGTAAGGTGAAATACAGTCAACAGGAAGAGGAAAGGGAGAAGATTGAGTTGGAGAACTTGCTGAGGATTTCCCTGGCAAATTTCAAGCTTTAGTGTTTCAGTAAGGCCTCAAAATGTTGAATGGCCCTATACAGAATCAATTGCAGCCCAGGGTCTTAAAAAAGATCCTAGAAAAAAAGCAATAAAACATCAATTACCTTGGGTTAGATTGATGTGCTTTTTGAATTTAGAAATCTTCAAAGACTGCGCATAGCCACTATACTCAGAGCTCAATATTCATTTTACATTGTTTTTGATAAATGTGAAACCTCATCGTATTATTTTTCCCACACATTTTGTTACCCTTGATAGTGTTGGAAAAGGAAAATCTACATGCCTGGTTTAGAAGATTCATGATGAATGACATGAGTGGAGTAGCTACTCTTGGCTCTAAACCAGCCCATATGCTTTTTGATGGCAGGGACTGTGTCACTTAGTTCTGTACATGAATAAATCTCTGCTCAGTATTCTCTGTTAATATTTAAAGTGGCACAGAAAAATATATTTGGATCTAGTCTACAAAATTTGTAGATGCAAGCATAGGTACCTACTTCTTGAAGGCAGAGTCTATGTTAGCATTGAATCTGCTGTGTCTCCGTAATATGTCACACAGTAGATGCTCAAAAAAAGTACTGAATAAATCGATTAGGGGTTTTTAACTGGCAACTGGTAATAGTTGTCTTCAAATGCTTTATGAATTTGTCTATGGAATATAAATTGGACTTATATATATATATATATTGCTAGGGGCCTAAACCAAAAAAAATGAGTGGGATTTATACACAGGGAAGTTCAGTTAAAACTAAGAAGTGCTCTAAGGTTATTTCTGTTTTAGTGGTATCTTCTACTAGATTCCAAGCTGCCTGTGGCAGAGATCTCCTATCTCCTATTGCATTCCATTTGGAATGCCTTCAAGATATTAGAAATTTAATAAATCTGGGGGTTAATGCATAGATGAATGATGATTACAGATTTTCACATTTGAAGTATTGAGCTCTGCTTTTAGAGGCTTTCTAGCATTGCCTAAGTAATTACACATTGTGAGCTTTCTAGCAGGATTGAAAATGATGTAGAAATGACACAGAATGCTCATTCTAATTATGAAAACCTCAAAGTCATCTTTCTAGAATTCATTTTAATTCTTTTAATTTGAAGCATGCATTTTATCTATATGTAACAGTCCAGCCACATAATTTTTAGAGAACTAGTTTTCCACTAACTATACAGAATTCTACAGGGAGAAAACCATCAATTTCTTGGTACTTAGTGAGGAAAGAGAGGCAGGTGCTTTTTCTGGGAATGTGGGGAAAAATTGCTTTATGTTTTGAAGAAATCAAGTGGCTGTCTCTTTATTCCCTTCACCAGACCTTAAAATAGCTCTCCTTACGACTTGAGTTTCAGAAACTGTATTTCCCAGGCAAGTATTAGAAGCACCCACTTGCCCCCAGAACAGTAAAAACAATAAAACTTCCCTCCCAAATGTTGGCCAATTCTGGAGCTCCTACAGGAGATTCAGGCCAGATCATAATTACCAGAAATTACACAATGAGGTGTTCCTTAAGTGTTGTTTCTGAGAGTGTGAAAGCTACCTATCCCTTTGACGCATTTATGTGTGTATTTGTGAGTGTGCACATGTGTGTGTTGCATGTGTATGTGCTGCTTCTCACGGACAGAGCAGCAAAGCCATGAGAGCAATCATGGCAGTGTCTCTGGTAGCTGCTGGAGCTGTCTTTTGGGTCCAAAGCACATTAGCTGAAATTCTTTCTCTGGCAGAAATATTCTGTTATTTCAGCTTAGTTCTGGAGCTGCTACATGGCATTGCCTGTTTCTTCAGAAAAGCTGCTCTGTTATTAAAATAGCCCTGCTCTGGTTTTTAAGTCCTCCTGAAATGATGGTGTGTCATTCTGATGTTTGTCACTTTATCTTCCATTTATAAGATGATGGGCAGAAATGCATATTTACTGTTTTTATTTATTCATTTAATTTTTTTGTCTATTGGTACAGATTGGAAAAATAATTTGCAAACAATGGCAAATACAGAATACTAAAATATCTTCAAAAAAGAAATCTAAATAAAGCATTGCATAAGTCAGCTTTTGGAACTTTCCCACAAGAACCTTCATGACTGAATTTCACAAGATACCTCAGAAGGGAAAGAGGAAGAGTAAAGAAATAATAATAGTTAATGTATATGTAGTACTTTGTATCATTCAATATTCACACTTCAAAGGTTTGCCAGAAAATAATTATATCATTATGATTTGACAGGAGGGGAAAGTGCAGTATGGTATGGCCAGGTGATTTGTGTAAGGTCACATGGTAAATTAGTCTCCAGACCTAGAACAGTGGCTGTTACTCTCTTTTGTTTATGGAAACTTCTTAGGATTCCTGAGAAAGTTGTGGATCTTCTCCCCAGAGCAACATATTTGTCATGTTTGTGCATTTGTGTAGGGGTGTGTGTGTGTGTGTGTGTGTGTGTGTGAGAGAGAGAGAGAGAGAGAGAGGAGGGCTTACTTGCATTTGATAAATCTTTTCCTTATGACTCTAGGTAATTCCTAGGTTCCTGAAGTACTGCCATGTTGGAACTTTCCTAGACCTATAAACATGTTATTAAAAGGGATAGCTGGAGAAGGTATTAAAAATCAGGTGGTATCAGCTGGATGATTGCTTGAGGACAAGAGTTCAAGACCTGTCTGGGAAACATAGGGGACCTGTCTCCACAAAAAAAAGAAAAAGCCAGAATGGTGGTGCGTACCTGTAGTCCCAGCTACTCAGGAAGGAGACTGAGGCAGTAGGGTTGATTGAGCCCAGGAGATCAAGGCTTCAGTGAGCTGTGTTCACACCACTGCACTCCAACCTGAGCAATAGAGTGAGACCCTGTCTCAGGCAGTTCCTTATCTTTCTCTCTTTTCATACACACACACACACACACACACACACACACACACACACACACACACACTCTCTCTCTCACACAATATGGGTCTAAACACTTTTTTAAATGTAGAAACTCAGTGTTCAGCACATCTTGCCTCAACAGTAAATTACCTGCAGGCAATTAATTAATTGGCTTTGTAATGTTGTAATGCTTTCACCCATAAAAGTTAAAAGTTGCTTGTCTCATTTAAGGGAAGGAAGTGCTTTATCTAGGATAAAATCATTTTGATAGTGTTAAAAGATAAACTTTAGACAATTTATCAGAATTTATTTGAGCAAAGAACAACTCATGAATCAGGCAGCACTGAGAACCAGGAGAGGTTCAGATAGCTGCACCCAGCATCATGGGCAGGCAGTATTTATAGACAGGAAAACAAAGTAATTACAGAAACAGCTTGACTGGTTACAGCTGAGCCTTTTCCTTATTTGGGCATGGTGTAGTGAGTCATTTGCCTTTTGTGGACATGGTCTGATGAGTTAGCAGGCTGTGACTGGCTGAGGCTCAGCTGCTGTGATTAAGACACAGTCACTTGTTACAATAACATTACTCTTAACTTAGGATGCAATGTGTTACTAGGAAATGAAAGTATGAAGACAGTCTCAGGCCAAATTTAGTTTAACAGTTACGTGAGAGACAGCTATCAGTGTGTTTTAAAGCTCTCTACTTACAAAGAAGAATAATTAATGCTTTTCTCTCTTCAAGAAACAAACTATAAGAAAAAAGTCAGGTGTGACAGAAAAAAATAAATGCTCTACCATTGATGACAAGAGGAAACCATTTAAACCCAGAAAACACAAACAACTTGACAAACACTGAGTAGCTGATGGGTTGAACTTCGTGCTTGAGCTTGTGTGCCACCAGCTCAGAGTGTGGATCACGCATCATGCTCTTGAACATCCCGGAGTTTGTACCCTCAGTATCCCACCTAGTTCAAGCCAACATTTGATCACTAAAAGCAACATTAACTCCATCAAATAAACTGAAGATTAGTCCCAAGCCAACAGAATCCTGAGCCTTGTAACAATGCATCTTGAGTTTTTAATCTTAAGATAAAGTAAATTAACTGTATTTCTACTGTTTATCTTAAGTTGAGGAAAGTCCATTTACAGTCCTGTTCAGTAATGACACTTCTGTCAACGATGGACCACATACATAATAGTGGTCCTGTAGCATTATCATACTGCATTTTTTTTCCTGTAACTTTTCTATGTTTGTATGTTTGGATATGTTTAGATACAGAAATACCACTGTGTTACAGTTGCCTACAGTATTTATGACAGTAACACGCAGAACAGGTTCTTAGCCTAGGAGCAATAGGCTTTACCACATAGCCAAGGTGTGCAGTAGGCCATACCATCTACGTTTGTGTAAGTACTGATGCAGGATATTTTCTTGACCCCTCCATGGGACTCATGACAGGGGTGCCTTGTTTACTCAGCCCTCCCCACTCAACCCCTTGCAGGAGGGAACGTACAAGCTACTGAGTGAGGGAGCCAGGGTGAGTGACCACAGGAACTGGCCAGTGGTCCAGCGGGAGCAACCTCTGTTCACTCAGGTCCTCCAGTCTCCACCCCTTGCAGGAGGAAGTGTGTGAGCATAGGAGTGCAAGAACCAGCTGGCTGCTTCAGGGCCAGCAGAAGCAAACTCTGTGCAGGCCCCGTGGCAGCATCCAGGTGGGGGTGCCTGTCACCCCAAGGCCCCAGAGGGTATGTTCTCTTAGCTCCACCATCCACAGACAGCAGTGTGTTATGAGCTTAGTGGGCCCTTTGCCTCATCACGTGGGGTGGCTGCCCTCCACCAGCAAGGGCAAAGGGACAGTGTGACAACCTTTTGGGGCACCTGCATGTGGTGCATCCCAAATGCTTGTCTGGTGCCCAAGAGAAATGAGGTCACATGGCCAAACTGAAGGATGGCGAATGTGGAAATCTATTGCATGATAAAAGCGGCTCTTGGCTGGCTGTGGTGGCTCACGCTTGTAATCCCAGCACTTTGGGAGGCCAAGGTGGGTGGATCACAAGGTCAGGAGTTCGAGACCAACCTGACCAATATGATGAAACCCTGTCTCTACTAAAAATACAAAAATTAGCCAGGAGTGGTGGCACATGCCTGTAGTCCCAGCTACTCAGGCGGCTGAAGCAGGAGAATCGCTTGAAGCTGCTAGGTGGAGGTTGCAGTGAGCCGAGATCACACCACTGTGCTCCAACCTGGGTGACAGAGCAAGAGTGTAGCAGCTCTCAGTGAAAAGGGGAGTTGGAAAGTGGACAGGAAGGGAAGGTTGCTCTCCCGAGAAGTCAAGCCACCTCCCTGCCTCTCTCTTCTGAAGTCAAGTTGTTTCATCCAGTCACCATCTCAAAGTCACCTCTCCCCAACATCCAGCCAAGTTCTTCCCAAGGTTCAGCTGCTGCTTCTCTCTGCCACCTGAGTCTGGGGTCTTTATAGGCACAGGATGGAGGCAGGGAGGTCCGTAGGTAGTTTTAGGAAAGATAATGTTTGATTGGTAAAAGTGTATCATTTATTCAGAAAGAACTAATTGGGAGAGATTGGGCAAACAGGGATAGAAGTTCTCATTTTGGGACAAGGTTTCAGGCTTTTGGGCTCAAAGGTGGGGTTTTGGCAGGAACCTGCCGCTGTCTGCCTAGAATTTCTCTGCCTCCTGTCACTGTGAGGACTCTGTGATGTTCACACAATGATGAGATTGCCTAACAATGCATTTCTCAGCATGTGTTCTCGTCGTTAAGCTACATACAACTATATTTAATGGAGCTTACTGGAAGGAATCTATTTTGGAATGTCAATTCTGTTTTTCTACAGAATGACTGAAACTTCAAATTATCACTGATTTTCAAAATATTTTGATTATTAAGGGCTCCTTTTTTCCCTACTACACAGCCTGCACACAAACACAGAGGCCCCTTAGGATGGGGCACATCCCAGTAAACCCATAGTAAATAGAAAATATTGTAAGTTGAAAGTGTGCTTAATACCTTGATTACTCGATCATAAAGTTGAAAAATTTAACATCATATGCTCCTTGACTTAGAATATATTATTTTAAACCTATTTAAAAAGGTTTAAGTAAAAAACTATGAAGTCAAAATCATAAATCAAACTCTTTTAAATCAGGAACTCTGTAATATCTTAAGATAGAAATAAATAGAATAAAAGGATTTTAGAATTGAAATTTGTACTTTTTACAGCAAGAAAAGACATAAGTATACAAGTTTGAAGACAGATGCTAATTATTCTTGGGGTATCCATTTAACATCCACTATATTGGTGATATCATATAATTCTTGGTTCAGGCACAGTGAGGAAGCCAGTTAAGAGTAGCAATGTGTTAAGTGAGAAAAATAATTTCCTCTTTTACTTAGAATATGATTTTTCCAGTATCTAATCCTTCTTAAATTAAATAATGTATCAGAACTGAGGATAGGTATACTGTTTTATTTGAAACTTTTAATATATGTCTTAATACAGATAAGAATTCCCAAGAAGATTTTGGTGTATGTTACTTTTTTAGAACGTTAAGAGATGATGACTGACAGAAATAAAAGCTTCATAGAATTAAATATTTGGCATTATCCAGATTCTCCCAAAGTTAAACAGTTTGAGTACATGGGGGGCCATTGTGTGTCTTGTGAATCCTGAGAGACTAGTTTACGTAAGACTTCCAAGGTTATTTGAACTTAAGAGCCACTTTTATTCTCTACAGTGTGTTTCATGGGGTGAATAGTCCTCCCATTAAATAAATATATATTTTGGGAAATGTTGGTATAATTTTAGCGCCTCTCATTTGAAGTTTAAAATCTTGCTGGCAAAAAGCCCCAGCCCATAATGCTAAATTTCAAATACCTTACTAAGAAAATGGACTATTCATCTGTACAAGAGGGTGTGTATTTGTTACTGGAGGGTACTGATTTCTTCTCAACTCTCTCCCTTTGGGTTTAATGGGTTGCTGTAAATCAAACTTTGCAGTGATAGGAAAGCTTTCTCTAATCACCCCAACTAATTACAGGGGCAAATGAATCAATTGCTAAGCATCACTAGCACTCCTAATAAATTACAAAATCCTTTAAAAGGGGTTTTAAATACCCCCACCCCCCCAACAGGAAAAGAGTGACGAACATTCAAATGAGTGTGCCTGTTGCCAAAAGCTTGCAGGACTTACGGGGCCCTCTTTCCATTCTTTGATTTCTGCTACCCTTTCCTGAGAACTTACCACATGGCGGACAATGTGCTAGCCACTTTTCTGAGTTTAGTCCTCTCAACAGTCCTTTGAAGTAGGTCTTGGAATCGTTTCTTTGTGAGTCTTGTGAGGCTCAGAGAAGTTCATGTTTGCCCAAGCCCTAGAGTTTATACATGGAGAGCTGGGATAGGAATGTAGTCTGCTAGCTCCAAACCACCCTCCTCCAGCTTCCCCAGCCACACCCAGACCAAACCCATCGGCTTTTCTTGATGTTTAGGAGAGGGGAATCAGAGCAACCCACAGAATGACTGCTGTGGATCACCTGAGATCAAGAGTTTGAGACCAGCCTGGCCAACATGGTGAAACCACATCTCTACTAAAAGTACAAAAATTCGCCAGGTGTGGTGGCATGTGCCTGTAATCCCAGCTACTTGGGAGGCTGAAGCAGGAGAATTGCTTGAACCTGGGAGACAGAGGTTGCAGTGAGTCGAGATCACAACACTGCACTCCAGCCTGGGTGGGAGAGCGAGGGAAAAAAAAAAAAAAAAAAAGGAAATTGAATGATGGCTTCAAGTACTGTGAAACATGTAGAAGAAAAGCATAGGACTAACTAAAAGTAATAATAACTGTTAATATATGTTTTACCAGGAGGTGGACACTTGACTGAGTGCTTTTACAAGTCATGTCATTGAATCCCAATGATGATCTTATGAAGACAGATTTATTGCTATCGTGCCCATTTTATACATAAGGAATTATGAGTACACTGAGGATATATAAGCATTTAAATAACATGTCCAAGATCACAGAACTTAGGATTCGAAACCAAGCAGCCTGACTCCAATGCCATATACTAAATCTGTCCTGTATGTCACCCTCAATATAAGTCAAGAGGTCTGACCTCTTGTGCTAGAGCCACTAAAGACTCAGATTTGGGAACTTAGCCTAAACTAAAACCCATTCGATTTTTTATTTGTGAATTCAAAAAGAATGACTAGAAAAGATGATGTCTACACAGACTCTGCCCCTGCAAATGCATATTTATCTTGCAACTTTTTCTCAAAAAACAATATATAGGGCCTTAAATAATACTAATCTGGTGTCTAAATGATTATCATATAATCATATGTACATTAGCAAGCACCCTGCTTCTTACTCCATGCATATGTAAAGGAGAAAATAAGAAATTAAACAAATATTAATTCTTGTTACCTGAGGAATTAGAGACCATTTTATGTTCTTCAATTTTACTTTCTCTTGTATTGTTCAAATTTTCTGCAATAGTTTTTATTACTTTAGTTATTACAAAATAGATACAAAAGAAGATGATTGATAGATTAATCTGTTATTTTATTTTGCTTTCTGCCACATCCAATTTTTTTCTTTTAATATTATTCTCATTTCTTTTCCAATGTGTACTGTAGTCCTTTCAATTAGATTGCAGATCCCTTGAAGACAAGGCCTACAGAAAAATTATTGGCATGCCGTTTTGTATTTTCTTCTTATGTTTACTATTTTAATATTATGACATCACTACGTGCTCAATGAATAAAATGAAAATACCTAATTTAAATATTTTGCCAAAAAAGAATATATCTCTGCATAAAGCTTATTCTGTACTTTGAACTATTTTTCACAGGGTAGACTCTCATAATTATCATTACAAAGTCTGTCTTTGGACATTTTTCAGGCTTGAGTATACATTTTCTAATGGCTTCCCTATAGCATAGCACACTCAATAGAAATTTATGAATTTTTCCAGTTACTGGTTATTTTTATGTAAAAATATTTTGGCTCCCATGATAAGTGAAAAAAGGACCTCATGGTTGTTTTAACCAGCATTTTTGAAAGTTGGAGACTTTTCTTCTTTCCTTTACAGCGTCAGGGTCACCACACTGAAGATACTTTTCTATATACTTAATTTTCTAATACATTTTCTCTGCAAATTGTTTTTCTCATGTTTGATGTTTAGTTTGGTCATATGTATTGCTTATCTGCTTCTGATAGATAATTTCTACAGAGAAACCTTTGGGTTGTTTGATGTACTTTCTGGAAATACTTCTCTTCGTTTGTGTTCAAATGGGGGTTTTAAATTTTGCTAAGCAAAATCTTTGCAGTTTCCTCTTTTGCTTTTGTACTTATTTCATATTTTTACAGTTCTTAATTTTTCAAGAATAATTCTGTGTTTAGGATGTTAAAGCGGAGAATATAATTTATGGATAAGAAATAAAATAAAACTTTAGTTGCCTGGAATGAAGGGAGAATGCATAGGTGATAGAAGTGGTTCCTATGCATTTAGTTTATTTCAGGGCTAAGAAGACATCCTGTTTCTCCCACTCCTTTTTCTACCCTGGTGAGGTCAGCCTAGAAAATAACAGCTGTTTACTGGAAGAAGGTACTTCCAGAATGTAGATTGCATCAAAATCTCCACAGGTAGAGATAGAGAAGTCAGGAACCTGGAGGAAGCTTTTGAGATGAGAGAATCTTTTCCATTATTCATTTCTTTCCTCTCTTAATCCAAAAGAGATGCTTGTTTAATTGACTTTTTCTTCTGTCTCCTCTTTTAAAAAGGGTTCTTTGAATAACATGCCCTAAACGAAGTTAGATGCACCAACTATGTGCCCCCAGCACACTTAATTTTTTTTTTTTAGAAGAGCTCTTATTATACGACTGGTGTCTATTGCCAGCTGGAATATCTACTGGCAAACTCTTTAAGAGCAGAGATTGACTGATAACATGAATTAAGTATTTAGAAATGAATATGAAGATATAGTGAGCAAATTCTACAGGCAAGTGAAATACATGAGGATCCCATCCTTTAGACCACACTTTTTGACACCATTAGAGCTGTTAAGACAGAATGTTACCAAATGCCCAGACCAGATTAAACATGTTCAGTTTGCTTCTTCCAGGACTCCAGCTGTTTGAGAGTAGTTTTGCTCATCTTTATTATCCTTTTTGTCACTTACATTTTATGGCTGTAGATAAATCAATATTTGCCTGTGAAATATAGAGATTTTAAGACCTCCAGAGGAGGGATTCTGGTTTTGACCCCAGATACTCTGAAATGGTTGGAGAAGACTCACAAGTGCAGTATAACCATGGATGTCGTATAATGCCCAGACTGTGAAATAGATAAAGGTTGTTAGTTAGTCCTCATGCTCAGTGCTTGTGATAATTTTCCATAGTATCTATACACCTGGGTGACTAAATTCTTCTTTGCAAGGAGCTAGAAGCTGGCTTTCCTTTTTGCCACACATTTCACAAGGATAATAATATTTAACAGTTTGCTATGAACTTGTTATGGAT
Source organism: Colobus angolensis palliatus (assembly GCF_000951035.1). Lineage (NCBI taxonomy): Eukaryota > Metazoa > Chordata > Mammalia > Primates > Cercopithecidae > Colobus > Colobus angolensis. The sequence goes on from NW_012121265.1 coordinate 10,161,953, forward strand.
TTTCTGAATACCTTTGGATCCTCAGAACTAAGCCAGATTAGTTTCTAGGAAGGCCTAGGACCAGGTCTCAGACCACAGCCTTCTTGCCTGACCTGCTCACGACTGAATGAACTGCAGCAAACACAGTGACAGACACAGAAATCGCTCGGTAAGAATTCATACAATGGGTCTATGGTGACATCATTTACAATGTCTTGGAAGGCCCAGGTAGTTGAAGTCAAACGAATCAAGACTTCACTGAAAAGAGAAAGGCATCCCTGTTCTTTCTAAAGGGGTTAAAAAAATCAAGCTACTGAGCATTGTCAAATACTGTGCTAACAGCATGTATTGACAATATTGTTTAATTTTTATAGCAATTCTCTAAGGTGAGTCTTATTACTTTCATTTTATAGATGAAGAAACTGAGACATGAAAAGTTTAGGTAACTTATCCAAACACAAGCAATTAGCAAGCAGAGCCAGGATAAATCCCAGACACTTTGACTCCTAACTCTGGTGCTATTAGCTGCTTTGCAAATCCACCTTCTAGATGATCCCAGACATGGCATGCTCTGCTACTGCCTGTGTTCTCACATCACTCGTTTACATCACCTGTCCAGCCTTTGTAAGCATTTAAGTGTTCAGTACCTACCATAGTGTCTCTACTTTTGTAGCCTCTAAGAACAGAGTAGATATTTGGAGTTTAGTCCTATTCACTATACACTACCAGGGGACTGACTTGACGTATTTTTCTGCCATTGTTTCTGAAATAGCATTTTGTCTTTAGCTAGAAGGTAAACCTCCCCAATTTACAGACTCAAAGATGAGGGCACCAAGAATACTGCTGACTTTCCCAAAGTCAAATAGTAGGTAACAAGATACACAAAGCAACTGGTGGCATGTTTTAGCAAATGCAAACATCTATCAAACTGTTTGAAAAAAGAGAACCCCAAATTGGAATCTCATGGTCTTTTGGGTCCTGTTGTTTGTGCAGTTTGCATTACTGAAACACAACGACAGCTGCTTTGTAACTTTTGTCAGTAACTTAGGAAGTTGATATAAGCTCCTTGTATAACAATAAAAAAATTTGTCAGATTCTGCTTTTATCAAAGTCTCTTCTTTCCAAGTCACAGTATTCAAAAACTATAATCAGGCATCAAGATTGATTTCTATTTTTTCTTTGAAGAAGAAGCTGTCTCAGCTAATTTTTCACATGAAAACAGTCACTAACAACAACAACTATACCAACAAAGTATCTATAATTCATTTAAAAATGACATACATTTTGATGGAATAGTTTTGTGTGTGTGTGTGTTTTGTGCTTTGACCCACAGCTGCCACTGACGGTAGTGGGAGTGAGTGTGTGGTGTGATGTACTCTAAAGTTGTAAATACAATGGACAACAGAGATCTAATTCTGGTTTAGAAAATTTCAAATTTGGTAATTTGAGGCTCTTACATAACTGATCTGAACCTTATTTATTTGGTAAAACAGGAATAATAGTATCTACCACAAAAAGGCTCCGTGTGCTATCATTTGATTAGGAAAGATAACGCATACGAACCTCAGGTTGCAGGTGGTTTTTAACAAATGTTAATTTATTTCCTTAACTGAAGCAGAACTTCCTGTCTCTCCAGTACACAGTTGCCCTAGAAAACTTCAATGAGAGCTGGTGGTCTGACCACTGGACTGCCACATTTTAAAATTTAACCCCAGTTCTAGGCCTTTAATTATGGTTGCAATTTAACTTCCCCTGAGAAGCAGGATCTACACAGAAGGCCAAGTCAGGGTGGCCGGGCTCTCATTCTGACAGTCCAGCTCTCAGAGTAGCTCACCTCTCGAGACCTCATCTTTTTCATCTATTTTGTGTAACTGTGATCAATAGGAACAGCGTATTTCAGAGCAATAATTTATTTGTGAATTCCAACTGTGAAAATCAAATGCTGCAATTTTTCTCCTAAGAATCTGAACTTTGCTGGGCATCTATCTAGCTACCTTAGGGTCTGCGCAGAATCGTGTGTTTGACTCTATATCCATAAAGGTAAGGGAGCAAGCTCTCCATTCACCTCCAAAACAAGTTTTCATTAAGCACCTAAAAGCTTCTTATATGCTGCAAACTTACAGATTATTGTTAGGATAAGGATTGAGAGTGGGACTTGTAATCAGATAGAGCTTTTATTCTATTTGACCTCTGAGGGGAATGTGAACAAGTTAATTAACATTTATGAGCGTTAATTTCCTAATCTGTATAATAGAAAAATGGTGCATAAGTCACATAAGGATTTTTATGAAAGTATGAAGGAATTATACATGTAGCACTCTCAGTGCAGTTCCTAGAATATAGGGAGCCATCAAGAATGAGAGCTATTATACTGTTATCATCAAATCTCACTACCAGCTCTCAGCTTACTACCATTCTGACACAGTAAGAGGAAGGTTGGACAGGAAATTGTATACTGATGAAGCCTTCTGTGCCAGTTAACCCTGTGTTAGGTGGAGAAGGCCACTGTATTTGTCTGTTCTCACACTGCTAATAAAGATATAACTGATACTGGGTAATTTATAAAGGAAAGAGGTTTAATTGACTCACAGTTCTGCATGACTGGGAGGTCTCACAATCATGATGGAAAGTAAATGAAGAGCAAAGTCATATCTTACATGGAGGCAGGCAAGAGAGCTTGTACAGGGAAACTCCTGTTTATAAAACCATCAGATCTCTTGAGACTTATTCATTACCAGGAGAACAGTATGGGGGAAATCGCTTCCATGATTCAATTATCTCCACCTGACCCCATCCTTGACCCATGGTGATTATTATAATTCAAGGTGAGATTTGAGCGGGGACACAGCCAAACCATATCAGCCGCTAAGTGGGACAGGAATGGAGATAAGCAAAAGAAATCTAATATTCATAGTAAAAGAACTTTCATTGTCTTGCTCTCACTTTCATTTTACATTGAGATGCATTTAATAGAAGCTTATGTGGTGAGATCTGACACTGAACGTGAATGCCAATCCCTGAGAGTGCTAGATATTGACAGTTATCAATAATGGCTATACAGCAGAGACCTTTCTATTAGCTGAGATATTGCTTCTCCTACATGTGTTTTTCCAGAACCACGTATTATTTGCTATATTCATTTTGACCTTTTATTTAAGAAGCAACAAAGAACCTGACTCAAATAACCTTGAGCAGAAGAATTTCACTGGTCCAAGTAACCAGAAAGTCCAGAGTTGGCTAGTTCCATGTGGACTTGATACTCAGGCTCCAATGACATCTTCAGGACTGAGTCTTCTCCATCCCCTGATTCTTATTTCTATGATGGCTTTAGTCCCAGGGTTCACGGAGAGGGAAGATGGCTAATAGTCCCTTCAGGCTTATATGTTCTCATGCTCAAGGCCATTAGCCAAGGTGGATGGCTCCTTTCTGGTCACTAAAGAGTCCTGGATGAAGTCTAAACACACCTGCCTGGCCAGTTTCTAAACCAATCACTGTAGCTAGTAAAAGGGAATGACAGGTCTAGATTATGTGTCACTGGTAACATTAAACCCATTTAAAGAACACGGACGTAGAGTGGTGCTTCCTCAAAGGAAAGTCAGAGCTATTGTGCCAGGGAAATAATAGTTGTGTACCAGCCAGCCAGCAAAAAGAAAATAACACACCTGTTCTTTATTTTCCATAGAGACCCTTCCTTCACTACCTCCATAGGTTGAGTCTGTCTCTTCCTTCCAGTCCTGTCTACAGTATTACTTCCTACATAATGTATATCCTGACTCAAGTTCCCATTATCTTGGGTGAATTTGTTCTCTTCTCCAATTTAATCCAGATGGCACTTAGGATTCTCATGTGGATTTTATTACAATGAGCTTTTCTTTAATGTGTTTAAGCACCCATATTAACTTCCTAAATGCTCCTTAAGGGCAGAGACTGTCTCATCATCATGGAATCCCTTAAAGCAAACAGCCCAATAGCTGGTACTCAGAAAATATACTGTAAATACTTTCTGAATTACAGTCTCCTAGTAATTCCATGTTTCTAAAACAATAATTATGTTTCAACTGGAAAATTAAACAAAACAAAACAAAAAGTGAGCTCCAATTCTAGTTCTCTTATAGAAACATCATTCTAGATTTTGCTTTGAAATATTGTGGAACCTGGCCCCAGGAATTGGCAGTGAGCCGCATTTAGAGATTTGAACTCGTAAGTCATCATCTTTACACAGTGGTTATTTGTTTATGTGAACTGAACAGATTCTTAAGTCAGAAAGCTGATGAAAGACTGGGGAAGAAATATATGTTTGAATGAAAATAATGCTTCCTTGTAAGTGTTTTGGCTCATTAGAGTTTCTATGTGATTAATAAACATGTGAGGTAGTTGAACATAATATTTTGGCTCAGGGAGTTGTGTACCAGGAAAATTATTACACCACCACCACCACCACCACAACAACAATAGCCATATTTGTCATATCATGTTATATTATTTGACATAAATGAATCTCTACAGTGAAATTAATCCTGATGTCTAGTAGAAATGAGCAGATGAGGTAAACTATTACTTAATTTTTACAGTTTTAACTTATAATTTATTTCTTGGGGGTAAAATGTAGCCCTAAACTGGAAACTTTTTATTGCTCTTGTAAATTGAATTGGTTAAGATCTTCTAAATTGACGTGCATTAAATATATCTTTTTATTTTATTTTGTGGTGAAAATAAACATTTATTTAATATTTGTTAAATATGTACTATGTATTAAGCATTGAATTGGATTACAAAAGGGATTTATCTTTTCTTCTTAAGGAGCTTGCAGTTATTTGGGGAATTAAATGCATTTATTTGTAATACATGATAGAAAAAATGCAAAGGGAGAAATACAGGTGAAGAGTCTTCAAGAGAGGCAACTTATATACAGATTTTGGTTCCAAAAAGCCTCCTTGATGTAGAAGGTTGAGCTTAGCTTTGAAGGATGGTAAGTTTTAAAGATGGGAGAATAAGGCTGACATTCACTGAGTATTTTTACTAAGCAATGGGGTACAATTCTAATCACTATTTTTTTTGTTTTAATTTTCAGTCACTTCACGAGATTGTTACTATTTTTATCCCTGGAAAAGAAGTGAGCAAATGGAGGCAGAGAGACTAAGTAGCTCAACCAAGAACACAGCTAGAATCAGGATATAAATGCAAAGACCCTGATTTCAGAGTGTTTGATTTTAATCACTCTGTTGTGGGAAATTCCAGTGTGAGTAACAGCATGGCATAAGAGCAGGGGCAGGAGAATGTGGCTATGGGGAGAAAACAGGCCTAGTCTGGCTGTAACAAATTGTCTCCTGGGGAATGTGCTGAGAAAACCAACCAAACAAAAAACATTAGAAGTGACAATTAGAGTAATTGTCAAAGGCTGTATACACTAAGAAATTTGGACTTCACATGGCAGGGAATTGAAAGCCATAGGCAGCATGTGGGCCAGGGAGCTGTCTAGGATTTGGCTCCCAGAATGAGATCCTAAGACAAGGATCTGAATCAAGTAGTTAATTTAGTAAATGATTCTAGGAAGAACTCACATGTGTGGGCAAGTGATAGAATGAGAAAAGGAAGCCAAAGATGTTATGTTATTATGCAGGTATATGATATATGCCAGAATGTGGTAAGTTCTGCTTTAGACCTAGAGGGAGTTCTAGATACCAACATATTCCCTGAGAGAAATATAGAAGACCAAAGAGCAAGTAATGAGCACATGTAAGGAATAACTCAGGGCTGAAAACATATATTTGTAAATAATCTAGTTCAGAGAGGAGACAGCTAGTCCTACATTCTTATCGATCCTCCTAAGAGATTTTACTCTCAGAAAATATAGAACTGGCTCAACTTGCAAGTTTGAACCTTTGCTCCTGACCGGCACTAAATGAATAGGGTTTATGGTTTGAATTTCCCTTTGGACTGGAATAAATGATAATTACATAATTACACATATGTGTGTGTGCATGTGTTTGTGTGTGTGTGTGTGTGTGTGACAAATTTCCACATGGATCCCATGGTGAAGAAGTCCCTAACTGAATTAAGACTGTAGAATCACATTTTTATTCTGCCTGCTTTTATCAGTAGATAAGCTGCAAAAGGAGGCCCATCAAGACAAACAGGAGAAGCTTTGTTCTTAAATATTTGGGGAAAGACAATAAGGAGTATTTCATCTAAAAACATCAAGATAAGCAAGAGTTTAAAGGTATATATAACTATAATAAAAAGGGAGAATTAAGGAGACAGGTCATTTTTGTCTTAGTAGGGCTGCTGTGGAAAACCAGAGAAAGATTTCAGTGTAATGTTGGACTGCCAAGAACAGTGTAAGACCTAAGTCATGAAGACATTGGGTGGCTGCCAGGTTTAAAGCACATTATTGTAGGTAGCATAAGAACCTATGCACGAATCACGAATCATTGAATTCATGTATTCCTCTATGTATACATATATGCATGTGTGCATGTGGGTGTGGGTGTGTGTGTATACACACTCATTTATACATGTATGTACATTAGGAGTCTGAATTTTATTTTGTATATACTGGGAAGATATTAAGAAGATTTACATAGGAAATAATATAATCATGTGTACATTAAAAAATTTTAGCAGCTTTATTAAGATATAATTTATCATATAATACATCCATGAAGTATACAGTTCATTGACTTTTAGTGTATGCCTAGATATATGCAATCAGTTTTATAACATTCTTATAAGCCCCAAAAGTGAGTGAAGAGTTGAAATATATATGATAAGCCCTGTAACACCCACTAATGGATACACTGATCTTCTCTGGCTTGATTTTAAGCCTTGTTAAGGCAGATATAGAGAATCTCTTATTCTAGATTCTAAGAGCTTTACATCTCAGGAGTGACTTTTCTCGTGTATTGAGTTGAATGATCTGAGAGTTCTGCCAGCCCTTCCACTTCACCCAGCCAGAACTATCATGCTTTCCACTTTTCTGCCTCTTCCTCTGTCTCTGTTTATCTTAGAGCTCCCCAGTTCTCTGCTGGCCTTCAGACCCTCACCACAGGACATTTCTAAACTTCTGGAGCTCCCTTTTTCTTTTTGCTGCAACTTTTTCCTTAGTATTCTGTCCCACAAATTCCAGTCACCTTAGTAGCCCAATTTTCAATTTCTGTTTCCTCCTCTAAACAGACTGCCATGTTCTGCCGGAACTCTTAACTCTCTAACTCATGCCAAGCCTGGAAAGCAACCCAAGGCAGAGAACTTCAAGAACTGAAGGGGTTACTTCAAATACTTCCTAATAGTGCAGTGTCTAAAAACAGTTGTTGCACATATTCTATCCAGTTTTATATAATAGTTTGGGATAGGAAGACTAGTCAATACTAGTTTATTTATCATGGGTAGATGCAGAAGTTATAATTATATTTAATTGCATCCAATAGCTGATGGCTATTTACACCTTCACCTTTGAATAATGTTATCAGGGAGATTGAATCTTATGTTGTTTCTTTCAACACTAGCTTTTTACCTTCTCCTAGAAATTCTCAACCGGACAATAGACTACATTATTGATCCACCAATTATGTATTATTTCCTGCAGTGTATGTAAGACACAGATAAAGAGAAAACACAACATTATTAGTATAACGAAGTGAAAACTATCCATAAGAAAAGAGGGGTGATCATTTTTATCATGTGTGAGTGTACTGAAAGAACAACAATGTGTTACATGAAAAATTTATTGCAAGACTAATCAATTTTTGTTTGCAGTTTTGTTGTAAGAATTTAGTACAAATTATGATGACTTCTTTTACATACCATGAATATTGAAGAAAATAGAAAGTAGATGATGTGAAACGAAAAGATAATTTATCTTTTGGTCGCAGATGAAATACTGGGTGCAGACATATGCAAATATCCTACTTATGATCCATTTTAAGGTAATGCTTATTATTATAAAAATAAACACATTATCTCTTTAGGGCAATGATGGAGAACTCAAGTTACAACATGAACCCTTTTGTCTACACAAGAAACGTATGCCTTAAACAGAACCATGGGAAGAGAGAATGTTTACTTAGGCAAGTATAGCTGAGCGGTAGAGATAGAAAAAGACATGGTCACAGAAAAGTGTGACATTCTCATTTTTTCTACCTGTTATTAATAGTTGGTACATTTACTTACCAGCAAATCATTGTGGTAATGGAGCCACATTTAGATAGCTGTGTGTGACCCCAGCAACAAATATGCATTTTTAACTGTATCCGTGATGTAAATAAACAATTTTTTAAAAACTGTGTAGAAATTACAGAGCAGATATGTGTCTAAATATTTCAGAGGAGTGATAGGATGCTTACTTGTTTCTCCCAATCAGTAAAGTGAATAATAGCAATCTCAGAAGGCTTATATAGTATTTGAATTAGCTCATATAAAAATACATCTTGCAAATTGTCTTGCACATACTCACAATTCAATGTGTTGATTAAATATGCATTTGCATACAGTTTCAATCACTATCTTCATGTTATAGTTGTGAAAATGTGGCTCAGAGAGTAGCTTGAAAAAGTTCTCACAGGAAGTAATAGAGCTGATATTCCAACACAGGCCATCTGACTCCAATAGTGCATCTGGTCTTAAATTAAAAATTATTCGAGTGCTATAACAAGTGGTAACTGAGTGCCTACTATAGGGAAAGGCTCTTATGATGCACAGTGCAAAAAATAATAACAAAGACATATTTTTCATAGAAAAGAACTCTGAAAGAGCTTTATCCTAGCTGGGGAAAGAGAATTCTTCCCACTTGAGCTCCCTCCAAGCTTCCTGTCTTATCTAAGTGGGAAAGAAAAGAGTCAACAGGGGTCAGATCTTCAAGGAAACTTACTGGGAACATGGAAGGGATTAGGAAGGAAAAAGGAGGGAGGGCGGGGGAGAGTTTTACTACTAGAGAACTACTTCTCAAATTAGCAGCCCTGAGAAACAGGTCAAATAAGAGATTGGGATTTAGTTAGATTATAGATGACAACCCATCCTCCACACTAATAGGGCTCTAGTAAAATAACAATAGATTACAGGAGAAAGAGTTGTGAGATACATACTCCCTCTGAGAAAAAATATTTAGGAAAACCCAAGGTCGAGAGAGAGATAACAAAAGCATACTAGACGAATTTGAAGCTATATCAAACACTAAAAAATCCCAGCTTCTAGCCAGATTCCCATCAGTCCTCACATGAAAGGCAAGTCTACTTCAGTTCCTATTAACCAACATAACATGTTTGGTTTCAGGAAAAAATACAATACATGCCAAAAGGCAATAAAGAACATTGAAGTAATCAGTAACCAGAATCAGACTAAGGTATGCCATACATGTTCAAATTATCAGAGAGGGGATGTAAAATAACTGTAAATAATGTATTAGGACCCTAATGGAAAAAAATAGACAATATGCAAGAACAGATGAATAATTTGAGCAGAGAGTTAGAAGCTCTACAAAAGGATCGAAAGGAAAGGCTAGAAATTAAAAACAAAACATCATAACAAGAAGGAAGAATAACTTTGATGAGGTCATCAGTAGACTGCACATGGCTAAGGAAAGACACAGAGCTTGAAGATAAGTCAAAAGAAACTTCCCAGACTAACAAGTAAGTAGAATAAAAATAAAAAACAAACAGAACAAAACCTCCAAGAACTTTGAGATGCTTTCAAAATGCATATTATGTACACAATTAGAATATCAGAAGGAGAATAGAACACTCAGCAGAAGAAATATTTTAATTAATAATGACTAGCTGGTTTCCAAAATTAAGGATAGACATCAGACTACAGATGCAGGAAGCTCAGAAAATATCAAACTAGACACATATTTAAAATTTGACATGTACCTATATTGCATTCAAGCCACAAAAAACAAAAGATTAAGAAAAATTTGGAAGAAGTCAGAAAAAACATTTTCGCTCTAGAGGAACGATAAGAATTATAGCATATTTCTCACAAAAAAATGCAAGAAAGAAGAGCATAAAGTGAAATATTTAAAGTTTGGAGGAGGGAAGGAAAATACCACCAATTTAGAATTCCATATTCAGAAGAATTAGTTTAAATAGAAAAGTATAGATTTTTCTCAAATAAACAAAAATAGAGAAAAATCATAGCCAGTAGGCATGTCCTACAAGAAATGTCAGAATAAGTTCTTTAGTCAGAAGGAAAATTATATAGGTCAGAAACTCAGATATAAGTAGAAAAGGAAAGAGCATGACAGAAGGAATAAAGTTAGGTAAAATAAAACATTTTTCTTTTTGCTAATTGATGTAAAAGATCTGTCTGTTAAAAGAAATGATAGTGATATATTGGGTGATTATATTGAATGGATATGTGAAATGAATGACTGGATTATCACATGAAATGGAATGATGGAATTGGTAATGCTCTGTCATAAGCTACCTGCACTACATGGAAAGTGCATAGTATTATTTGAAGGTAGACTTGAATTAATTAAAAATGTGTATTGTAACTCAAAGGTAAACAATAAATTTTTTAATAAGAATATGTCAGATAATCCTGTTTACCTCTTCTCTGGATGTTTCAGGGGCCCTCTGAACCTTCCAGAAAGCCAGGCATCAGAAAAGACAATTTTGAAACCAGAAGTTTGATTTTGGGATGCCTATGAAATGCTAGAGTTTTAAAACACTTGATGTTAGGAAATAGAATTCCAAATTGTAATAAATTATTTATTTTGCTAAAATGATGACTCAAAAGGCAAAAACTTCTCATTAACCTTTACTATGACATGAAAACCGTGTTGAAAGCCAAATTTTACCCTTGCATTCACTTATTAGTGTTACCCCCAATTGCTTCAAATGAAACCTTATAGATAATTCCATCTAATCTGAACCAATTTGACCATGTGTGAAATCTTTACAAACCATTTATAACACCTTTTGCTAAAGGCAGATTAGTGTCTTAAGACAACCTTGTTGTGCTTTTATTTCAATGCTCAATTTATGAAAAAACTATATAATATCCTTTTGAATTTAGTTAATGTTTACACATTTTTGCAAGATTAATTTTTACAATCTGTCTAAAGGGATATTTTTTTCTCCCTTCTCTTTCTAAATGGGTACCATCTTCAGCCTGCACTCCCATGCATTCTGAAGCACAAGGACTCCTGTGACCCTGAAACTTTAGCAAAAAAAGCAGCTCATTTTCTTTTGCATAAGGGCATGGTCTTTTTACTAGACTTTTGCAAGCATTGCAAAATCAACCCAGCTCTTTTAGCAATCATTTTGAGCAGGGCCAAAGTGAATAATTCCCCCAAATTAGAGAAGCAACTTCCAGGGGAACCATCTGAGGATCCCCCTTATTTGGGCCCCCTTCAAATTCCCTTCTCATTATTGGACCTTAGGCAAACAAAGGGAGAACTTAGGCGAATTTTCTAAAGATGCTAATAGGTATATAGAAGCTTTCCAAAATTTAACTCAGGTATTTGACCTCTCATGGAGGGATGTTCTGTTGCTCCTAAGCTAAACCCTAACCACAGCTGAGAAGCAGGCAGCACTGCAGACCACAGAAAAATTTGGAGGTGAGCAATATGTCTCTTATTGTAGGCCTTAAAGGAAAAGAGAAAATAGGGAAGGCGAAGAAATAGGAGAAACACCCTTCCCCATTGGAAGAGAGGCAATACCTCCTGACAACCCTAATTGGAACGCCCAGACTTTTCTATGGTGTTTTTCTTTCTTTCAAATTTAAAATGGCTCTTTTATAATTTTCCTCCAAACTAAGAAAAGTTAATTTTCCCAAACCTTAAAATGCTTTGCTTAGAGGTGAGCTAGGGGAAGGGAAACCAGAAGCCTGACATATTGGCAAAAGGGTAAAAACTTCTTACCAGTGGGGCTACCACCAGGTGAAGGCTGCATTTGCATAATAAAAGACTAGGGTGGGAGAACCAGTCTTTTTAGGGCTTTGTTAATGGCACTCCTGGTCAAACCAATCCCCTGAGCCCTATGTAAATCAGTCACCACTTCCTCAAGCCTCTGTAGAAAACCAATTGCATTCCACTGCAAACCAGAGACCCTCTTTTGCGCGACCCACTTTCTCAGCATAGGGAAGATTTTTTTTCTCTCTTTTCTTCTTTTTCTATTAAATTTTCCACTACTAAACCCACTCCTCATGTGTGTTTGTCTCCTGAATTCTTTCTTGACTGAGACCAATAGCCAGGGTATATACTCCAGACAACGGAGTTGTTTCACATGGATATTGAACTTGTTGGAACTAATTTTAGCTGATATTTCAAATGGAATATAAAGAATGATCAGGAATCTGATAGGTAAAGAGGGATTATGGGATGGGGAATTCTGTAAGTAGGAACAGCATATTCAAGGGACCTGTGATGGGAACAAATAAAGTATATAAGAAGTTAGAGTAATCTGATGTGCTTAGAGTGTAAGGACTGAGTGGAGAAATGAAACTAGAAAATACACAGGAGTGGTTGTGCTGAGAAAATGAGATAGCACACACACAGGACATAGTAAGCTGCCTGGCTAAGTAAGAATGCTTTAACTATGTTAGCTATTAATTTTATTTATTTTAGTTCATACTTTGGGCTTAAAATGTTGTCTCATTTTCAGTGACCTATTAAATCAGGATCTTTTCCTCTCATGGGAAGTTATTTACCTTAAGGAAGTAGCAGCAAAGTGGGTTGAGGCTAAAATAGAGTCAGGAGGGAGGAGCCTTCACTGTGGGACAATGTATCCATAGCCATTGGCCCAATTTGAGACTAATAATTTATTATTAATTCTTTAACAACATCAAAGTGCTAGCACTAGTTACGACTTTGTAACCAGCTATGTCCAGGGAAGAAACAAGAAAGAATATTTTTCAGTTTCCTTGTATTTAAATGGTAAAATGATTTTTTAAACCTTGTTATACAATTTTCCTGATTCTTTGAAAACAAGGCTTGTCTTATGTTGCTTTAATTAAATTGAGGCAAATATAGAAACAGCAAAACCTGTGATATGTGATTAGAGTTGTTTCCAAAAGGATTTTTCTCATTGTTGCTTTTATTTTGAAAGCACTTAATAATGAGATTGTATGTTTTGATAATGACATTTCTTCAATTATGATTTGATTACTTATGTCATTGCCCATTTTCCTTTTGGGGTATTGGTTTATTTACCATATTTTAAATACATGATTTTCCTGTACCAATAGGTTATTATATTTGAAGGTTTATTATATGTGGGTTATATTTCTAAGCTGTTTACGAAAATACATAATTTTAATCATTACAAAAATTAAGCGGGATATAAGTATTATTATAATTCCTGTCTTACAGATCAAAACAAGTAGCATAGCCACTTGCTGAGTTCATCTCTACACTTGCTAGTCAGTTGTTCTATTAATTGTTTAGAGAGGAGTATTGAACTCTACCTATAATCGTGGATTTGCCATTTCTCTTTTCAGTTCTATAGTGTTTGTTTCTCATATTTTGCGGCTCTGATTTTTAGTCAGTACTCATTAAGAATTACTTGGGGTTCTTGTTGGATTGAACCTTCTGTCATCATGTAACGTCCCTCTCTGTCCCTAGTAATTCATCCATTTTCTGAGGTCTACTTATCTGATATTAACACATGTGCTCTTGGATAATCTTTTCCTACCATCTAATTTCAACCTACATGTATAGTTATTGCTGTATTTTCCTCTAATCCAAACTTAATATTTCTCTCCTGAAAGTAACCACAAGCTCTAACCCTTCCCTGACAGTAATCCAAGGGATGTGGTCATGATGTTTATACTATGCCTTTCATGGAATACTTCTTAATCCTAGTGGATGACATAATGCCTAAGTACCTGATCTTCAACAGGTATTCATCTTACAGGAAACCTATTTATACTGACTGATGTCCTTGTGACTCTTGTCTGACCTGTGTCCAGTTTATTCCTACCAAGACAGCCACTCTCTAGGAGAGCCCTGACTAAGAAAAATGCTGTATGTGTATGTCCCATGTTGAGGTGGTTACCAAGAGGAAGCTGCATTGGGCAGATTTATGCATCTACTACACTGAGGAACAAGGAGGAATTAGAGAACTGAAAACCATGTCAAAAGTAATGAAGTCCTGCTTCTGGTATGAGACAGTTAACCCTATACTCAGAATACATGCCAAGGCAATATAATGTTACATTTGTTATAGTTATATTTGAACTGCATTTCTTGTAACAGCATACAGTTATCATGTATTTTTATCAACTTGGACAATCTCTGCCTTTTTGTCTAGAATTAACACCCTTCTGCATTGTCTTCTAGGTCATGTATCCTCTAGTCTCTGTATAAATGCCTTTTTTGATCAAGAATCACTTTTTTAATGTTAAAATCTGATCAAAACAGAATAGGCCTACTTGTGCAGTAGAGAGGTCCCCATCACCGGGGGTATTTATAAAGGATTTGTGAAATCTTTACTGGAAACTGTATAATCTACACAAAAGAGAATTTTAAAAGGCTTAAATGTATTGACATAGGAGGACATTCTCTTGGAAGAAGTAAAATTTTGTTCGAAGGTGGAGACCATATTTATTTAATATAATTATTGCTATGTTAAGGCTTATGCTGCCATTTTATGTTTTGTTTTGTGGTGTAGCCTTTTTGGGATGGGGGTTCTGTTTTTCCCTCTCTGTTATTCATTTCTCTGTTTTCTAATTACAGCTGTGTTGTGGGCAACTGTGATATTTTCTGGAAAACAATTCAAATTTGATTTATCTATATTTCTTGGGTAGATTTTTCAGTAGATGTTCTGAGTGATACATATTTATCTATATATATATAAAACTTATGTATATGTCTTATCATAGTTTACTGCTATTGACATTTTACAGTGTAGAAAGAGTATCTCCTCTTAAATCCCTTTACCCTCTGCTGTTTATAATATAATTACCTTCAGTATTTCCTCTAAATACATTGACAACCACATCGGAAAATGTTATAAATTTTGCTTCTCAACATAATTGATAAAACTCAAGATCACATTTATCCTTATCTTGCACTTTCTGTTTTTCTTCCTTCCTTCCTAATGTTTCAAGATTCCTCAATTCCTTTCTGTTTTAAGAGTTTCCTTTTGACACTCATCTTGGATAGGTATGCTAGTTACATATTATCTTGATTTTCTTCCTGAATAGGATTTTATTTTAGAGTTGTTGTTCTTCTGTTTGTTTCTTTTTCTTTAAAATCCATATTTATTCATTGTATTCGGGGCTCTGCCTGGGTGATTGACAAGGGCATTGACTCTGCAGGAAAAAAAAAAAAAGAAATTTCTGTAGGCAGAAGTAAAACCCAAGGTGTATTGGGTACTTTTGTTGTGTGTACAGACATTTTAGGAAGGATTGGAATATCGGTCCAGTCAAACAGCAATATAAAAGAAAATTTCATGTCTATAGTCGGGGAGTAGAGAATTGCAGGAATTTGGAAATAATCTTAGTTGTGAATCAAGGGCTGAGGAAAGGGAGTTAGAAGATATACACTTTTTGTTAAAACTACAGATAGAAACCTCACTCAGCTCCTGATGATGAAACCTGGTTTAGAAGCTCATTACATTTTGACCCTTTAGGAAAAGCACACCTAAACATCATGTTGGCTTTCCAGGTGTGTGTAAATGGCTGGCAGAATTGATCACAAAATCCATCACTACTCAGAGTGGATAGGATCACCCCTGACAGAGGCAAAGAGAGCAAAATAACTGTGTTGCATCCTGACAAGTCAAAATAATTGAGGATCATAAATCACCTTTAAGTCAAAGGGCACGTGGATGGGGAATATTGGGAGTGGATGTGGAGGGATTCAGGAGCTGGCAAATATGGATCCAGTTAAATTCTCAACTTATCCAGCTACCCTCTTTATTAGTTCTCCATGTTGTTTTCAAAAGTACTTTTTAATTGTACCTCAGGTTTTTTAATAACATTGCTCAAATTACAATTTTCTGGGGATGTAAACTTTTGTCATTACACAATTATAGCAATCCTTTTTCTCCCTATAACTGCACATACATTGGATAAACAGAGCATGTACACTGGTACTCTGTAAATAGAAAGAGCATGTACACTGAGTACTCTGCAGTACCTGGAGACCCACAAGTAACCACAGGTAGCCTCCTCTCACTCCATTTGAATCCTACCTGTTTTTCAAGTCATGCCTTTTCCATGATGATGTCCTCAACCACCTTCACTCATGGGGATTATTCCTGTCTTAGTTTTAATAGAATTAACTCATTACCTCCAGGCATGGTGGCTCACACCTGTAATCCCAGTACTTTGGGAGTCTGAGGCGGGTGGGTCACGAGGTCAGGAGTCTGAGACCAGCCTGGCCACATGGTGAAACCCCATCTCTACTAAAAACACAAAAATTAGCCAGGCATGGTGGCGGGCGCCTGTAATCCTAGCTACTCAGGAGGCTGAGGCAGGAGAACTGTTTGAACCTGGGAGACGAAGGTTGCAGTGAGCTGAGATCACGCCACTGTACTCCGGCCTGGGTGACAGAGCAAGACTCCGTCTCCAGAAAAAAAAAATTAATTACATCATCATACCTATCTTAAATTACCTTGAATTATAATCAGTGTATGGGTATTAACATATTTTGTACATATATATTTCCATGTATTTTTAATTATATGTGTTGTATTTCAATTGTGCTGTATTGGTGGTGTATTTTAATGCATATTTTTGTATATGTATTATTCTATTTGACTTTTTCTATATGTTACAGCACCACAATTGTACTCTTTAGGAAGATATAGGATAGTATGGCAAAAACAACTAACATCTGTATAATTTGTGTTCTATAATTACAATCTAATTTCATGTATGTGCCTTATACATTCTATGAGATGAGCCATTAATACTTTCGTTTTGATGATAAAGCAACTGAAACTCAGAGAGGAAATTTCCTGTTGAGTTTAAAGCTAATAATAACTCAGAGCTTCTGACTCTACATGGTTTAGTTAGGTCTCTTCCAACAAGTACCTTTTCTGTTTCATTCCCATCTTTGAGTCAAGCACAGGGGCTGGCTCACATAAGTACTTAAAAGTATTTATGAGTATATATTCAGCCTGATGGGTATTTACTACTTGGTGGGAGTATCTATTCAGGTAGTGGTGGTAGGGGATAGTCCCTGCTTTTCTGCCTTGAAAATCTTTGTAGTCTAGTGGAGTCATGTAAAGAGATAAAAGATCAAACACCTTGTTAAGAAACTTCGTGAGTTATTAACGAAGTATTGTGGGGGTACAGACAAGGGAAGTGATTGTCTCTGAAATAACTGAAGAAGCCTTCACATAAAAGGGTAACTGTTTGTAGGCCCTAAAGATAAGTCCAAATTTTCCAGGTGAAGAAACAGTGACAGACATTGTACAAAGAGAGATTAATATGTACAAAAGATACAGAGTTGTAAAGAGGTATAAGGGAGAATGAGGATATCAGTGTTTCTGGAGTATAGAGGCAGGATGGGGGAATTAGAGCTATTAGCAGAGTAATCTGGAGAGGTATGTGTGGCCTCTACATAAAATAATTTCTGTCTCAAGTCAGGGAATTAATCCTCTGCAATCCTGTTAATCAGAAGAGCTTTACAACCTATTTTTTATAAAGGAATTAAAAAATAAACTATAAGAGCCCCTGCTTATTATGTTCTAAGCCTTATAATAGGTTCTTTATGGATGTCATAGCATTAATGGAGTAGAATAATCCTGCAAAGTAGATAACATGATTCTCATTTTGCTGATGATGGATCTCAGGCAGGGGAGAAAAGCAGCTTGCCTATGACCACAAAGGATTTTACTGTAGATCACCTCCAGGATTTTACTGCAGATCACCTCCAGGATTTTACTGCAGACCACCTCCAGGATTTTACTGCAGACCACCTCCAGGATTTTACTGTGGATCACTTGCAGGGTTTTACTGTAGATCACCTCCAGGATTTTACTGCAGATCACCTCCAGGATTTTACTGTAGATCACCTCCAGGATTTGACTGCAGATCACCTTCAGAACTTCCCATGAATTTACTGGTGATGGGAATGAGGGGGCATACACACACATCACACACTTTGGAACCTGGGAAATCAGTTGTGAAATGGGGAATCATAGACCAGTATGCTAGATGAGTAAAGATGCTGTGAGAGCATGAATGAAGGCAGAATAGATGGGCTTGGTGGGAAAGATCACACCTGAGGGGTGATTCCAAGGTTGCACATAGCACTCACTATCTGACTTCTCTCCTTCCTTCCATTCTTCCCCTTTACAATTCAACTGTCACCAAGTTACAGAAACTTCTTCTAAAAATGAAAAAAAATAGTCAAATTTCATCTTTGTCTGTTGTCTTTTAAATGTAGAATTAAATTTTAAAAATTAATATGGATATAACATATCTGCTGAATTATCTGCCTCACTTTCTCTGTCATAGGAATGCCAGTGCTCCTTACATTCTTCTGGAGTGATGTTTTTATTTTTTTATCTTTGTTTTTGTTTTTTCCCATCTCAAGACCCTTGCATATGCTCTTTTTGTCTAGAATTAACACCCTTCTGCATTTTCATCTAGGTCATGTATCCTATAGTCTCTGTATAAATGCCTTTTTGATCAAGAATCACATTTTAATCTTAAAATCTGGTCAAAACAGAATAGGCTTGCTTGTGCAGTAGAGAAGTCCCTGTCACTAGGAATATTTATAGAGGATGTGTGAAATCTTTATTGGAAATTGTATAGGCTACAGAAAATAGAATTGTAAAAGGCTTAAATATATTGAAATAGGGGGACATTCTCAAGGAAGAAGCAAAATTTTGATTGAAGGTGGAGAAAGGGTCAGTTTTATAAAAGTAGGGGACAGCCTGGTGAAGTGAGTGGAGTAAGAGAGAGAGCATTCAGGGAGGATGAGATTGTGTGAAGAATCTGAGGGCACAATGGATTCCACAGGCTCAAGAAGCAAAGAAAAGAACAGCCCAACTGGGCTGTGTATGTGGATGGAGGGTGGAGCAGCAGGTGGGATTATTGTGGAGACGTGGGCCTTAAGCTTTATAGTGCATGCTAAGAAATCCCTTAGTGTACAGGTACAGAAGCTCAGCCAACCCTCACTCATGAGTACAGGAATAAAATTGTTTTCTCTTGAGGTAACTCAGAGGGCATCAGTGGCCTGCGGTTCCAACAAATGGGTTATGGTCCACCCATCGCGATGGAAAGTTCAAAGAAGTCTCTTGCAATGTCAGAATATGAATCAGATTGCATCAAAGTGTGTCAGAGGAAAAGGTCATGGATGTGCTGATGCATCTCTCTGTACTTCCCACATGAAAGAATCCTTCAAACCCGTCTCTGTCAAGCATTCCTGCTCCTGCCAAGATGGTTTTTGGCTGAAGGAAAGACCTGTGGGGTTTGTGAAAGTTGGCTCTTTCTATATAGAGGTTTTCATGCTTCTTGTAAACATGTCACTGAGTTAATTTAAAAAATAATATTGGCACACATATTGGTGAGTCTGCAAAAGACTCTCTACAAGCTGATTTTTTAGAACATACCGAAGCCCCCTCCAGGGGAGACAAAATAAAATCCTCAGAATTGAATCTCAATCTGGAGAACTTTCCTCTCAGAAAGTTTCCTTTGCAAACACATTATTTTATAGCAAACTTGAGACAACCACCATAGCTCTAGTCTGCCAGGAAATAGTGCATTTTCTTTCTTTCCTCTTGCTTCTCCTCCTCCTCCTCCTCTTTATTTTTCTTTCTCCTTCTCCCTTTCCTTCTTCTTCTTCTTTTTTTTTTTGTATTTAAAATACTAGTTCCAAATAGTTTGTGAGTTTTTCACACCAAAGCAATTTTTGCTTTAGGATGACAAAGCCATCAGCAACCTGCATCCCTGAAATAGTCTATTTTTTAAAAACTCCCTTAGCTGAGGCATTAAAGGAGTTCCTTCAGAAAATAGTAAGGAATTAGATTCACCCCTCTTAACAATGTGAAGTGTGTTGCTTCTTTGACAAGAGCTAAAGAAACCTCCATCTTTTAACTGAGTCTGTAACCCCGGGACAATGCTGTTGATGAAGTCACTCTAATCACCCCACTAAAACTCCCTCTGTGAGAGTCACAGCTTTCTCCATGGTTCTAGTCATAGTCATTTGAAGCAGAACGCAGTTTGCCCTGTGTGGGAAGAGGCACAGACATGCTGAGCTGTGGTAGTGAATTGAGATAAGCCATGGTGTCAGAGGTTGGTTCATGGTTACTCCAGAATGGTCTTCTGTGGGTGGAATATACACATAAATACGGCAGTTCTTACAGATGGCTGGTGCTCTCTGAGCAGCTCCCACACCCAGTGTCCATGTCGATCCCCTCCTGCGCAAATTCATTCACTTGCCTGGCAGAATCTGAGGACTAGCACTGTACAGTTTGCTTTTGGGTTTTCAAATAACCTTTTATTCTTCCCATGGGAAAGAACAGTAGCACCTACTATTTACTGAGCATCTACTATGTGTTAGGCACTGTGCTAAGCACTTTAAATGAATTATTTTATTTAGTATTTTTAGCAAAACATCCTACAACATGGATGTTAACCTCATCTCTATTCTGCAGATGAAGAAATTAAGCCTTAAAGACAGTATGAGGCAAAGTCAGTTCTGCCCGCAGGTTTGCTTGAAATACTCACGAAGTCTAAGCTTTCAAAGCACCATGGACAGATTGATGATGAGGAGAGAGACAGCAGTGACTTGCAGCCCAGTGGACTGGCTGTGACCAGTAGCACTCCCACTCACTGAGGTGCCCGAGGGCCATCTCATGGAGACGTGGTTTTCTTAGCTGTCAAAAGAAGAAAATTGTAAGACTTGGTGAAAATGAAATCAACCAAAATTAGTGAGTGCCTGGCATTTTGCCTGCTATCAAGTAGGTGAACTTGGCTTGATTCTGAGCTTTATAGTTATCTCAAAGGCAGACGATGAGCACCATTTTAATTCATGTAAAGGTATTTTGCTTCACTAGAAAGCATTTATTTTGGTAAGTGGTTGGCCATTTAAACCCTTGAAGTATTTAAACGAGCTCATTCATGAAGACCCTGAAGAAGTTAAATTATAGTTCATTGGGGAAGTGATCAGATCCATACATCTGTGATAATTATAGATATTGAGAAGGCTTTAATTGATAGATGATGTTTTATTCCTTAAACTGCAAGGCCTGTGTTAAGATGGTCATTGTATATGTTGATACTCCCAGTGGGTTTGAACTTTCTCTTTTTCTTTTTTTATTATTATTATACTTTAAGTTCTAGGGTACATGTGCATAACGTGCAGGTTTGTTACATATGTATACTTGTGCCATGTTGGTGTGCTGCACCCATCAACTCGTCAGCACCCATCAACTCATCATTTACCTCAGGTATAACTCCCAGTGCAATCCCTCCCCCCTCCCCCCTCCCCATGATAGGCCCCGGTGTGTGATGTTCCCCTTCCCGAGTCCAAGTGATCTCATTGTTCAGTTCTCACCTATGAGTGAGAACATGCGGTGTTTGGTTTTCTGTTCTTGTGATAGTTTGCTAAGAATGATGGTTTCCAGCTGCATGCGTGTCCCTACAAAGGACATGAACTCATCCTTTTTTATGGCTGCATAGTATTCCATGGTGTATATGTGCCACATTTTCTGAATCCAGTCTGTCACTGATGGACATTTGGGTTGATTCCAAGTCTTTGCTATTGTGAATAGTGCTGCAATAAATATACGTGTGCATGTGTCTTTATAGCAGCATGATTTATAATCCTTTGGGTATATACCCAGTAATGGGATGGCTGGGTCACATGGCACATCTAGTTCTAGATCCTTGAGGAATCGCCATACTGTTTTCCATAATGGTTGAACTAGTTTACAATCCCACCCGAGTAGGACACTAACAAAGAGCGCCCTCTTATTGCCTTTGGTTTTCAGACTGAATTCTTACATATTTTGTTTTGGCTGTTGTTTTTTGTTTGTTTTCAAGGCGCTGATCCAGAAGCAGAAACCCTCTCAGCCTTGATCTGGGATCCAGCTCAGGATCATTGTGCTTAAGATTCATTGTTATTGTGGCTTATCATCAAATCCCTTTCTAACCTCGTTAAGTGTGATTTTTATGTCTCTATGTCTCTACGCATGCAATAGAACAGACACTATAGCTCACTTTTATTTTTTTAAGTTACTCATGGCATGAAGCACACTGAAGAATGACTGAGACTGCGAGTTCTGTGAAGGCAAAGGACCTATTTGTCTTTCCCTACTGGATCTTTAATGCCTAAGATGGCATCTAGCACATAGGAGGTGCTCTTGGTGTATTTTCACATTAATTGACTTGATTGAATATATGCAATAAAATTTTATAAGCTCTTATAATTAGGATTGAGTTATTCTTACCAAGGATTGTCGTTTCTCAGGTTTCACTTTTTTTTTTTAAGACTGATGTTAATTAAGATTAGAAAAAAAGGAGCAGATGTAAGGCACAGCTAGAGGCTATGAAATAATAGCATCATCATCAACAGCAATAATAACAAAAACTAATTATACTTATTGAGTGCTTACCATATGCCAGGCATACACTTAGTACTTTATGTATTATTTCATTTAGAAGAAAGGAGATATTCATTACCATTCCCATTTATGGATGAGAAAAATGAGGTACAGGGAAATTAAATAACTCACTTGGGGTCCCAAGTAAGTTGCTGAGCTGGGCTTTGAGCCTGTCTATTTGTTGCCACAGCTACGTTCTAACCACTATGCATTGTTGTGATTCCGATTCCCTAGATATAACCCCCAAATGCCTCCAATTTCTCTTTTAACGTAAGAGATGAATATCCTGGCAAGCTTCATGGAACTCTTGTGTCTCCTTTGCTATGGCATTTGCTCCTGATGGCATGAAATATTTATAAATAAGTTCCATGTTTTATTTTGACAGCATGGTGAGGTTGTTCGCTCAGAAGTGCTGAGTCAGCCAGCCAGACTATGAATTCTTTGCTCTGCTTAAAAGCTTTTGTTTTTTAAAGTTACATACCTGACTACATTAGTTTCTTGTTTTATAAGTGGAAATGAGAGTACTTATATTCTAGAGCTGTATATTGCTCGACAGAATACATGCAAACTACTTAGCACAAAGTTTAATGCAGAAGGGTAATTATTATTTTGTTATAACAATATTAATTACTACAGAGGTAGCATTCCTATAGTGAGGTCAATATGGAGCAGAAAGTGAGATTTATATGTAGATACCAAGTAATTCAGAAAATCCTGGATAATTAGATTTTTCCCATATTTGTGCAATCCTTCTAAAAAGTCTATTGTTAAATAAAAATAATGTGGTTACGATGATCATATTTTTCAAACCATAAAAATAGGATCATCTCATTTGATAAAAATTCTGTTCTCATGTATGACTATGTATAAACACACACACACATGCACACATACAACACACACACACACACAACACAGGCTTACCAACCCTTAAAAATGGATTCAGTTGTGCTTTTATCAAAGCAGCCTAATAGAAAAGAGCAAAATTAGCTACAATTGTGACTGTCTTGGAATATCCAAGATTTATAGGCCCCATATTTATAATGCACAGTGTCTATAAGGGAGGATATCTCTATTTTCAAAGCTATCAAAAATCTACTTTGAATAAGAACTATTTTTCTTTCTGCTAAGCCCAGAGATTCTGTTTTCCTTAATCATCTCTTTATTTTTAGTGAATGTTTCATTAGCCATTGACACTGCTGCTTCGTTATCTTTCTAGATTGCTCACTTCATGTCATTCTCATTTTCTTAGTCCTTTGAAAACATCTGTTTCATGGACATATTGCCTCACTCTCTCTTCCCAACTTTGAATTATACTGCATGGTGTTAAATTTTATCTTCCTTTGTTCCTCCTCTTCCCATTCTTTTTCCTTCCCTTCCTTTCTTTTCTCTTCTCTTCTTGAACAATTAAGTCCTGAAGCCATTTAATTGGGCAGATTAAAAAAAGATAAGTGGGTGTCCTGGGAGGAAAGGGAGGCTGCAGGGGCTTAGTGCAGGAATGAGGAGCATCTCACCTTGTTCTGTGCAGGGTGAGGAAGACACACATGAGCAGGAGCAGCTTAGAATAGGTGAGGGGGACATGCATGCAGTGGTGGTGAGAGAGGCCCAGCTTGGAGTATTGGCTATGAAATGGGATGAGGAGTGAGGGCTTTCCTGTCAAAGGGTGACCCACATAGCAAGTTGGAACCGAAGTTAGGTAGGGTGGGGTTTGGCAAAGAAGAAATATTGGCTATGTGCAAGGGGATAGAAGGAAAGGAAGAAAAATAAATTAAGGATAATGAAAGCCCAGTTTCTCACTGTCAGAGAAGGGAAATCAAATGTCAAAAATGTAAAAACTAAAAGGAATCTTTTCAGTTTTGGTAGATTGGAATTTGAAGTATCAGTATGACTTTGAGGAAGAGTGTGTGTGTTTCTTAGTTCATTTGTGCTACTGTAACAAAATAGCACAGACCAAGTAATTTTTTAAAAAATAGTAATGTACTTCTCACAGTTCTGAAGGCTGAGAAGCCAAAGATCAAGTGGGAAGATATGGTGAGGGCCTTGCTGTGTCCACACAGGGCAGATGAGTGGAGAAAAATGGACTAGGTCCTGCAACCTCTTTTCATAGCAGCATTATTCTATTCATGAGGGTGGATCTCTCATGACTTAATCACTTCCCAGAGGCCCTGCCTTCCAATACCTTCATCTTAGTGATTAGGTTTCAACACAAATTTTAGAGAAGGCACTGCATTTAAACCACAGCAGTACGTGCATTGTTTGGCTTTCTTTAATTATTTGTTCTATTAATTGAAAGGGCCTTAGAGCAGTTACAGCAGTAAGATCTTACATTAAGTGTTCTTATTACGCACACATACACAAATACACACATAAACAATAATAATTTAAAAAGAATAGGAGGAAGCTTTTAGAGGTGATGGATAGGTTTATGACATAGATTGTAGGGATGATTTTATGAGTTTACACATTTCTGAAGTCATCAAGTTGTAAACATTGAAATGCACAGGTTTTTATATGTCAATCATACCTCAGTAAAGTGTTTTTAAAAATAGGAGCACTCCTTCTGCCCATATCTTGTCTTCTAAATACATTTTTCGCTATGGGAACAAGGAATATTTTTCTGCATGTGTGCCAGAAAGTAAATAAATAATTAATGATGGAATGTGTCGAAAAGACACAGAAGCCAGTTAGGAGAAGTTCTCTGTGCCAAATTGAGCATAATTTGAGCATCAAAATAAGTAATACTAGTAACACATTATAACCCATTGAATAAAATAGGAAACCATCAGTCTAACCATGTTTAAATAAGTGAATAAAGAAGTAAATTTGAAGAGGAAAAGAATCTTTGAATAGTTTCAAAGTGACCCTTCTGAAACAAAATACTTAAGAAAAAAAGAGGAACTTCAGAGTGGAGAAGCACTACTTAATCAACATCATCATTTGTAATGAGGAAGTGAACATTATCGGTAACGGGACAAATTGAAATCATCCACTGTATGATAAGATTAAAGGGAAAGGACAAAGAATCGAACATGCATATAATCTAATCATGAGGGAACAGCAGGCAGACCCACAAGGGATATATATTTTACCAAATATCTGGCCTGCAATCATCAAAAGTGTCAAAGTTATGGAAGTCAAAGAAAGAAAGGAAATGTTCCAAAACTGAAGCAGACTAAAGAGACATGACAATAAAACATAACAAATGATTCTGAATGGGATCTTTTTGTCATAAAGCCATTATTGGGAGCATTGATATCTGAGTACTATATGGCAGTAATGCATCAACATTAATTTGTGGCTTTAATGGTGATCATTGTAATTATGCAGAAAATCATATATTTTTTGGTAATAGGAATAAGATGGCTGTGTGTATGAGTAAGGGGATATCAGTTCAGCTACTTACTCTCAGTTGGTTCAGGGGGGAAGTGTTCTTTTTCTAAAACATACTTGAAGTTCTGGGGTACATGTGCAGAATGTGTAGGTTTGTTACATAGGTATACACGTGCCATGGTGGTTTGCTGCACCCATCAACCTGTCATCTACATTAGGTTTTTCTCCTAATGCTCTACCTCCCCTTGCCCCCACCTACAGACAGGCCCAAATGTGTGATGTTCCCCTCCCTGTGTCCATGTGTTCTCATTGTTCAACTCCGACTTATGAGTGAGAACATGTGGTGTTTGATTTTCTGTTCTTGTGTTAGTTTTCTGAGAATGATGGTTTCCAGCTTCATCCACGTCCTTGCAAAGGACATGAACTCATCCTGTTTTGTGGCTGCATAGTGTTCCATGGTGCATATGGGCCACATTTTCTTTATCCAGTCTATCATTGATGGGCATTTGGGTTGGTTCCGAGTCTTTGCCATTGTGAACAGTGCCACAGTAAACATATGTGTGTATGTGTCTTTAGAGTAGAATGAGTTATAATATTCCCAGTAATGGGATTGCTGGGTTAAATGGTATTTCTGGTTCTAGATCCTTGAGGAATCGCCACACTGTCTTCCACAATGGTTGAACTAATTTACATTCCCATCAACAGTGTAAAAGCGTTCCTATTTCTCCACATCCTCTCCAGTATCTGTTTTTTCCTGACTTTTTAATGATCGCCATTCTAACTGGTGTGAGATGGTATCTCATTGTGGTTTTGATTTGCATTTCTCTAATGACCCGTGATGATGAGTTTTTTTCATGTTTGTTGGCTGCATAAATGTCTTCTTTTGAGAAGTGTCTGTTCATATCCTTCACCCACTTTTAGATGGGGTTGTTTTTTACTTGTAAATTTAAGTTCTTTTTAGATTCTGGATATTAGCCCTTCATCAGATGTACAAATTGCAAATTTTTTCTCCCATTCTGTAGGTTGCCTGTTCACTCTGATGATAGTTTCTTTTGCTGTGCAGAAGGTCTTTATTTTAATTAGATCCCATTTGTCAATTTTGGCTTTTGTTGCCATTGTTTTAGGGTTTTAGTCATGAAGTTTTGCCCATGCCTATGTCCTCCCTAGATTTTCTTCTGGGGTTTTTATGGTTTTAGGTCTTATGTTTAAGTATTTAATCCATCTTTTTTTATAGCAATAGAGAGTATATGGAAGCGACCAATGCTGCTTTTATGACCTGTAATCTATTAACAGCTAGTGTGCACTGGCTTCTTCTCTCTTTCTCTGACTCTTCCTTTGTAGTTGAGCAAACAGGCGAATCTTGGTTCTAATGTCAGCTTAGTCATTTGTGAGTTACGTGATTTGAACAACAATACACTCTTTCCAAACCTCAGTATTTTCTTCTATGAATTGAGGATACTAGTAGATTAAAAAGGATTAACACAGTATTTGGCCCATGTTAATCACTGAATAAAAGTGTGATTATTATTATCATTGTTGCTCATCTATTTCTGTGTCAAACTGAATAGGTATGTCTTATCCTTTTCAACAGTTTTATAACATTCACTATTTTTATGTACATTATACATCTATATGTATTAATATTTATAATTTATTTTTGATGCACTTTAGATTTATTTCAAATATTTTGCTATTGTGTACAGCATGGCAATGAACATCTCACTGTCTATATCCTTCTTTTTTACTTACCCACTTAGTATCTATGTCTACAATTTATATTTTACTTATATCCCTTAATATATATTCCTAGAACTGGAACTTTTGGATGAAAGACATGCTAGCCTTTTTAAAACGGGGGCTAGTAAACTCTTGTCTGTAAGTGAACAGATATTTTAGTGTTTTCATGCTAGATAGTCTCTGTCACAGCTATTCAGTTCTGCTGTTGTAGAAGCAGTCATAAGCGAACGAATGTGACTATGTTTCAATGAAACTATTTAAAAGAAAACAGGAAGTGGGGCAAGTTTGTCCATTAAAAAAATCAAGAGAGGAGAAAGAGTCTTCTTGTACTTTTAGTTTCAAAGGCCTGAAAATCAAGAGGTAATCAACTTTCATTTCACAATAACCTAGATATGAAAATTCTACTGCAGGATGCGAAATGTCAGCACCTACAAATGGAAGCAAGTTTGCGCTCATCTGGCAGCTGTAATTCTGGCTGCCAAGTATGACTTCTGTCATCTGAGGTTCACCATCCAATACTACCCCTGACCACACTGACCTTTAGGCAGAGAAGAACTTGGAAAAAAATTATAGTGGTGCCTCGTTTCTTAATGTAGAAGGATAATCAGCTTATAATGGATTTTATGCATTGTTTTAAAGTGGAAAAATGAGCACTTGGGACATAAAGTCTTGCTAGTGTGGTGTTTTTTTTTTGTTTGTTTGTTTTTTTTTTTGTTGTTGTTTGTTTGTTTTTTGACAGAGTCTTTGTCTCTTACCTAGGCTGGAATGCAGTGGCATGGTCTCGGCTCACTGCAAACTCTGCCTCCCAGGTTCAAGTGATTCTCCTGCCTCACCCTCCAGAGTACCTAGGATTACAGGTGTGCGCCACCATGCCCAGCTAATTTTTGTATTTTTAGTAGAGACAGGGTTTTACCATGTTGATCCGGCTGGTCTTGAACTCCAGACCTCAAGTGATCCACCTGCCTCGGCCTCCCAAAGTGCTGGGATTACAGATGTGAGCCACCATGCTGGACTAATGTGGCTTTTAAGAAAAGGTGGGCAGTATTTTTTCCTACTCTCTATAGGTTAGTTTCTAGTTCTTCAAAGTTAAGCCTCATTACAAGTCTTTCTGGGATACTTTCTTGTGTATTTAAATGAACCACCTGACGATTACAGATGCTTCTTTCTGTCTTAGAATAGTTTGCATTTCCCCAGCTGATATCTAGGCTTTCTGGAGTCTGGACACTTGTCTGATCCAGGGCTGCTGTGTATGAAGGAGGAACCAAAGCAATGATGTGTGTGATACAGCCGGGATCAACAGTGCTTGTGGGCAGAGGATCGCAGGTTGTTGAGGAGGCTTCCCAGGACAGACTGTGCCATGCTACCTTTCCCCTATCACACCGTGTGTGCCATTGCAGGGACTGGAGGCTCCTAGAACTAAAAACAGTTGCTCATCCGTGAAGGTGTGTGTGTTTTGCATTTTTTTTTTTTTTTTTTTACAGAAACTGCAATTTAGAATGTCCATTCTGGAATTAGGCTGAAGATGCCAATGAGATGGTTTCATAATTTATTATAATATTAACAACAAAAAGCAAAAATAATACTTATATAGTACCTACCATTTACCAAGCACTGTTCTAAACCCTATACATTGTTAACTCATGTAATCCCTGCAAAAACCCTGTGGAATAGATGCTTTTATAATCCTCATTTGAGAGTTCCAGAATCTGAGGCAAAGAGGGGTTAAATCACTTGCTTGAAGTTACTTTTGCAGTCTGTAAAAATAAAAAATGGCACCACTAATATAGGCATCCACACGGTTGGACTACACAATCATACTTTTACACGGAGCCACAGGACTTTGGTATAATGGTTTCAGATTAAATTAGATAGGACCTAAATTTCCATGGAATCCCCAAGGGCCACATGCACCTCCTGAAAATAGAATCCTGACAGAACTAATGACTGACGTTAACATTTGGAAGCCCCATACGTGTGGGCTTCCAATGCTGTGTTATACAGTCTGCATTTTATTTTCTCAAATTTCCTACAGGATAGTTTTTATTTATATTCATATTTGACAGATGATGGACCCACATCTCAGAGACATTAAATTTGTCATTTTAAATCAACAGACACTGAGTGGCAGACTGAATATTCATATGCAAGTCTGTCTCCAAATCCCAAACTCTTAACAAATATCCTGTACAGTGTCAGAGGCGATGTAGTGAAAAGAGTACTGGGTTGGAATTAAAATACCTACGTTTCAAACCCAGCAGTTCTATTTCATCACCAAGGGATGCTGGATAAGTTAGTGCCTTTCTCAAGGCTGAAGATTTGTCCTATATCACATAAGAGAATTGGTGTTAGTTACCACTGTTTTCTTTTAGAATGATACTGTATGATTCTGTGATTGTTCTATGTCAAAATACGTCTGAGCACCTTTTCAAATTTGAAACTATCCCAAGACATTTCCAGTCCCCAGAGCATAGTGTAAATAGAAGAAAGTTAGATAAATACTATTTTCAGTCATTGGGATAAAACACTAAATGCTTGAATACAGAACAACACTTTTGAAAAATAAGCTAATGCTAATCTTTTTTTTTGAGATGGAGTCTTGCTTTGTCACCCAGGCTGGAATGCAATGGCACAATCTTGACTCACTGCAACCTCCACGTCCTGGGCTCAAGTGATTCTCCTGCCTCAGCTTCCCAAGTAGCTGGGATTATAGACACGTGCCACCATGCTCAGCTAATTTTTTTGTCTTTTAATAGAGACGGGATTTCACTACGTTGCCCAGGCAGGTCTTGAACTCCTGACCTCAGGTGATCCACCCGCCTCAGCCTCCCAAGGTACAGGCGTGAGCCACTGCGCCTAGCCGCTGATGCTAATCTTTGACAGAAACCCTGTTGATTTCTTCAGGCCTCAATTTTCACATGGACTGGCCGTCTGAATACCAGTGCCAAAGCCCCTTTTTCGTATGTCCTACATGTAAGACACACAGTGCAAGATTAGTGGAGTTCAGAACTTCCTGGTGCCTGCCAAGCTGCCACACAGACTGTGAGCTGCATCCGAGGTCTCTTTCATCAAAATTAAATCCGGGCATACCTATGAGAAATGGACACTGCATGGACTCTCATGTTGCAGTTCACTTGGCCTTTTGCAGCGTCCCACTAATTCATGTCCTTTGAATGTTCCAGGGTCATTTTTTTTATTCTTGGTCAAATGCGATATTCTATCATAGAAATGCTTTTGCTGGGGTCCTTCTTGGTCTATCTCATTTTGTACCTTTCTTTTTTTCTCAGTACGCACTCTTTCCCCAGTGCACAGATCTCAGCAATATGTCCAGGACCCTTTCTATGGAATACTGAAATATGAAAAGTAAAGCTCATTTTCTAGGCCACTTGAAACTGTTTCTTTCTTTCTCTCTTTTGTCATTTTTACATCTTTCCAACATGGGTGATTAATCCCTAATTATTTTTCTTTAATAAGAAGAGCCTACGATAGATGGAAAATTCCAGATTATGCATTTACTTGCTCAGAATTCCTTGGCTTTAGAGCATAAACAGTGATCTAATCCATGCAGTCAGACCTAAGGGAAAATAGTCAAGAGGGTGGAAGACTCTCTGGGAAAACATACACAGGGGATTGCCCACTTTCTTCCTGCAGGTATGATTAGGCAAAAATATGGCACGTGGAGGAGTAGCAGCATCTGGTGATTATGAGGGCATTAGCCTGAGGATTTAAGCCATCGTGCTCAAGATGTTGAGTAGAAAGAGAAGCACCTGAATCATAGATGACATCACTATGCTTCCTAAGTAACCAAATCTGGAACTCTCTATCATTTAGTGAGATGATGAAGACACTGATCTTAAGACAATTTTGTTGGATCATTCTGTGAGTTTCAGCAAAAATATTTTTGAAGCATTATACAAATCCAACATACCCCCTTGCAAAAGTTTTACATCTCCTTTGTCTGACTCAACATGTTTTATTTCATAATCTTGGCAGAAGTGTCGTTTCAGAAGGACACTAGATGGCAATATATGCTTCATACTTTATGGTGGGGGAAGGGAATTTAGGTTTAATATTGAACTGTCAAACATACATGAAATGTTCAACGTGTGAATGTGAAAATATTTCAGAGTTTTATTTATTCTGTAGCTCTGTAAAAACTACTCTTTTAATTAAGACAGAAAGAAACACTCTGAATATAATAAAAAAATGTTTGAGCATGGGGACATACTGGGTAGGATACTCTAATGTCCCATCCAGGTTTAGGGAACAAAGAATGTCCTGTCTCAGAAGAATGTGTCCAAACAAAGGCTACAAATATTCAAATCTCTTTTCTTCTGCTATTTAAGTCAGGTGCTGTGTCTATCATGTAGTTGGTAATCCAGGTGGACCACGTGTATTGTAGACATGTCTCAGTGAAGAAAGCATTACATTTGTGCCTAGAGAGAAATGATTTAAGAAATATTAGCCACATAGTCAAATTTATAGCCTTAACACTTTGCCCAAATAGCATCACTTATATAATTTATTTTTATTTCTAAGTGATGATCTTAAAGATTGTAGTGTTTCCATTCTCGACAAGAATTTGCCTGTGACTTTATCTGTGTGCCTTAATAAATCAATCAAATGCTGTCATATAAATTATATGTTCCTCCAAATAAGTTTATGCATGATATCAGTTTCTGTTTGGGACATCTGGGATTTATAAGTGGTACATAAAATATCACTTATTATCAAAATATATTTTCTGTGTTCATGGGATAATGTCTATGTATTTGTTTTTAGAATTTGTCTCATACAGCATCATCTTCTGGGCTCATCTGTGAATTCCCGAGTAGTAGCAGTTAATCATTTCAGAGATACGTTCAGAGATTCAGATACATTCAGAACATTCAGAGATGTTCAGAGAACATCCGAATAGGACCCCATTGGTGATTTATTTTAGTGAAATAAATTTGAAGTATATATATACTTTATAAGAATATGGATTTAAGAAATTCAAAGCAGGGAACTTAGTGAATTATTTGCTCTTGTGTTCCTGTGTCAGGTCTGCTGTTTTTGGTGGCAGCTCTTGTGGCTTAATTGCCTTCGTTGGCATGTTGTTCTCCAGTTGAAAAATAAGCAACTTGTTTCCAAATGTCTTCCTCAGTAATTAATGAGGTATTAATTAGCTCTGTCTTAAAAAAACTAGAGAATAATTACTGTACAGACTTTTATAATAACAGTGTTTAAAATCATGTAGGTGTCTTGGTAATATTTAAGAGGAAGATTTGAAACATTTTTTTTTCATGGTATTACTTGATTCTAATGAAACAACAAAAGAAAAAGAAACATTTTTCCCCCTTCTATCATTCTCCTTCTGTCATTAAGACATTGTGAGAAATCAAGACCAAATGCAACAATCACTTGGTAGTTTGAAACTCTACACCTTTCCCCAAGGAGGATCAGTATATAACATTTTACTTGAGTGTGTTACTAAAAGGATCAGTCTTGGATGGAAGCATATTCGTATTTTTGATAATGAATGGAATAATTGATATCCATGGAATAGTCCATGGATAATGAATGGAATAAACTTATTTCTGAGTTTGAGATTATAGAAGGATTTCTTACAGAGGAACTTGTTCCAAGACATTCAATTCAGTGAATATACAACAAAGATCAACCTCCTGCCACCCAGCTCCATTGATCAGCAACATAATTGAAGTCAGACATTTCTTACTTAGGGATAAGAATAGAATTTTGTGGCAGCCTACCCACTAGGTAGCAGAAATTAAAGTAAATTAACTCTAATCATCATAACACTCTACGATTGTTTCTCTCATTTCACATGGGTGAAAATGAAGTCCAAAGAGGTTTTGTTCCTTGCTGAATAACATCTTCTGTATATAATGAAATTTGTTTTATTTTACACAGACAGGTATTGTATAATTTTCCAAACACACACACACACACACACACACACACACACACACACACACACACACACACACATGCAATACAGAAAAGATTATAGTACAGTTTATTTTAAGTTATTGTTTATGTAGCTGTTTGTGAGGAAGAAGTATGTTTCCCCAATTCATGGTCAATAATGTACATTTGGAGAACTTTTTTTTTTTTTGAGATGGAGTCTTGCTCTGTTGCCCAGCCTGGAGTGCAGTGGCATGGTCTCGGCTCACTGCAACCTCCGCCTCCCAGGTTCAAGTGATTCTCCTGCCTCAGCCTCCCAAGTAGTTGGGATTACAGGCACCCACCACCATGACTGGCTAATTTTTTGTATTTTTAGTAGAGACGGGGTTTTACCATGTTGGCCAGGCTGGTCTTGAACTCCTGACCTTGTGATTTGCCCACCTCTGCCTCCCAAAGCACTAGAATTACCCCCATGCCTGGCCAGAAGATGCTTAATAAACATTTGATGAAAGATTGAATGAATGGAATAGCATTGTATTAAGCTTCTATTTGCGGCAATGTAAATCATTTATTAACACTGTATAAAAGCAATACAGCAATATTTTAAGAAAAGATTAAGAATGTGGTTTGTAGAGATGCTTTATTCTGATGAGCATAGGAGGTAACAAAATCCTGTATTTTCCAATTTCCAGCAGAGACTAAAATTATTTCCAGAGTCGTGTTCAACTTTAGCTTCAATTTGCAGACAGAACCCTCCACAAAATTCTTTAAGAAAAGTCATTACTCTCTATTCCTCAAAAAGGATTTGTTTGAAGACATTATAATGCTTCCCTGTCCTTGAGCCCTTTTTTAGAATATGTATTTTACAAAACTACAGTAGGAAAAAAAAACTATCCAATGGAACAATGCTTATGTTTTCTAAAATCAGTGGATTTTTTAAGTTTCTAAAGCTCTCTAGGTGGAAAATAAACTGAAATTGAATTATTTAAGGCACAGTGATTTTATTAATACTGATAAAAGAGGAAGTTTCTTGAGAGAAATTCAAAATCAATCTTATTTCAGTGGCAACTTCAGTAGCTTCTATACGATGAATAACATTAGTCATATTTCAAAAAATGAGATGTGCATAATAAAGCATCTGTTTTAGACCGATTCTCAACTCCGACAACATTTCTGCTTAGCTGAAAAAAATAGTGGAAGAAAATATTCAGCTCATTTTTGATAAAATATTAATCTAGTGCTTCTTTATGAAATTGTTAATGTTTGTCACAGAAAGTTAATATTTGCAATTTCTCTCTTCAGCAGTGTGGTTGAAGAATGAAATTATCTTGCTTCAGAATGCAGTTATTTGCATCCAACTGCTGGTCATGCACATAAAAGATTTATATTTCATTTTATGACTGAAATTTGTTTATATGAAATATGTGAAAAATGCTTTTTAGAAAAAAATCCAACTTTTTTTCCTTTTCCTTTATAATTATCAGGCTATCAGTTTTTCTTGTTGAGTGAATCAAAATAAATAAGCAAATGTTTTATTTCTTTTGCATCATCTTTAATAACAACTATTTCATGATTACAAACCATATTGGGGGAGCCATGTGGGCTTGGAATTGGGGAGAGGTGGAAATACTGTTTTCAAAGGGCTTCTACATGGCATTGGCAGAGTTTTACAGGTGAGGCTGTTCTTACAAAGCCCGCTCTGCTCTGGAAAAAATGGATCTTGTTTTTTTGTGCCAGATTCTGGGCTCCTTTTAATTTCCAGTTAGAAGGATTAGCACAAAATTTGTTGTTGTTCTCCTTGTTCTTGAATATTTAGTTTTATAATTCCTCTTAGAAGTTTATATAGGTATCTTGAGTTCTCCACATCTAAACAGGAGTTTGGGTTTTCACTTCTCAGATCCTTACAGATTTGCATAAAGAAGCTCATCTGCATTCTTTACGAAATTAAACTTAAGTTCACAAGGCCCCTTAATGAGGGAGGGTCTCTACTCAGAGAAGGATGATGGATTGAATGCTGAAATCTGATTCATGCACACCCCACACATACCATTGTCCCAATCCCTAAGGAATCTCCCTCCTCTCATCTCTGCCACTGGGTGAGGATTCTCCCTCCCTGATCAGCCTTTTAAGATTGGAATTTTATTTTATTTTAAGAAGTGCCAGGATCCTTACACTTTTGAGTTTCTTTTAGAGGTGGGGCCAGTACAGCACTAATAAGTCAACTCATAAGAAAATAAAGAGCAAAAGAGGGAGATGTATTTTTATTTAAAATAAACAAAGAAGTAGGCTTCTTCCCAATTAAAACCAATTAACAGCTCTTTTCTGGGAAAAAAAATAATCACCTTAATGTCAGAGGACACTAATAACATTTTAAATGTCATGTTGGTTAGGAATCTTCTTGGCTGCAAGGAACAAAAATTATCACTGTTCCTAAAATGACTTAAACATTTAAAATATTGTTTTTCTCAACTAAGAGGGATTTCAGATGTCAGCAGTCCAAACCTAGTACAGCTGCTCAGTGATGCCATCAGGGACCTTTCTCTGGCCCACTCTGTCATCCTTAGTTTTTTGGCTTCTTATTTTCATGGTTGTCACCTCATGGTTCCCAATGGCTAGTGTGTCTCCAGGCATCATATATTCCGACAAGGAGGAATAAGGGCAAGGGGCAGAAACAGCACAATTCTTGTATGTACTATTGGCCAAGACTATGTCACGTCGACGTCTCCCAATCTACTAGGGAGGCGATTAATATGCATTTTTGCATTTTGTAGCTTTCAGAAGTATTGAACAGAAAAGGTAGTTGGGAAATGAAATGGGGATGTGTGAATATTCTCAGCTCATCTTTACATGTTGCTGATGTCAGCACTACGTGATTTGGTGAGTTCCATACAACTTGGTACTTTTCTTCTTTTTAATATCTTATAAGTTTCCTTAGAAAATTTTAGGAAGAATTGTTATCAAAAATGCTGGCCAGGCATGGTGGCTCACGCCTGTAATCCCAGCACTTTGGGAGGCCGAAGCAGTCAGATCACCTAAAGTCAGGAGTTCGAGACCAGCTGGCCAACATTGTGAAACCTCGTCTCTACTAAAAATACAAAAATTAGCCAGGCGTGGTGGTGTATGCCTGTAATCCTAGCTATTCAGAAGGCTGAGGCAGGAAGATTGCTTGAACCTGAGAGGCAGAGGTTGCAGTGAGCCCAGATCGCACCAGTGCACTCTAGCCTGGGCAACAAAGCAAGACTCCGTCTCAGAAAAAAACAAAACAAAACAAAACAAAACAACAAAACAAAACTCAAAGCCTCTCAAAGGAGTACTCAGTTCTCAAACCCTCTGCAGACACATTCTTATGAACCCAGACATGTAAGAAGATTCCAAAGATCTTATATGGTCGCCTTCTTTTCTCTCGAAGTGGCAATTTTAACAATTCTTCATTTAAAAGCAAATTCAGTCAATCTGGTGCAAATCATCACAATGAGCCATTTGCTCTTTTGTGCTGTTTCTCTGATGAACTTCTTGCTGTCTTTGTCTCTAGTTCTCATTTCAGCGTTTCTATATTCCCAGTGTCATTATATGTGTTCACCCGGGGTAGGAAAGCATTATTGACTTGTGCCTGACTCAAAACTTTGGATTATTGAAGAAGAAAACTCTCTCTGGCTTACTAAATTCTTAACCTGGGATGGCTGTTTCTCAACAGGGAACATTTGGAATATTATAGCTGCCAGCTAAACCTTCACTGTGGTGCAGTTTTAGGAACAAATCCATCCCTTGATGTAACTGAAATACCCATCTACTCTCCTCCATGTAGATATTTGGCATTCCGAGCCTACTTCCCACTCTGCTTGATCTTCCAGAGTCTCTGTGTTCTCTGCTTGAGTGGCCGGGTTTGACTGGGTACATTGCAGATGCAGGCTCTCTCCCCTCTTGAATCTGAATGACGGTGGGTATCAGAGGACACTAGGAAGACAGCAACAGTATGCTTTCTTTCACTGGCTTGAGTCTCCAGGGTGTCAGACTTCTTTTGTGTACAAGATACAATGATAAAATACGTCTTGGAATTTAACAGCAAACTAAAAACACTGGAAGAATATCCCTCCAAATATAAACACGCAATAAACAATCCAGAATATATGAAGGGCCAAGGATTTCCCTTTGTGTAAATTAAAATAGACAAAAGTAGTGAACACATGCAGCTTTGGAGAAGGCCGTTCTTATGAAAGGGCAGAATCTGTTTCTAAGAGCTGGGGCAGGAGACTGTTGGCCATAGAGGTTATGTGCACATGTGTGATGGTTAATTTGTGTCAACTTAACCAGGTCATGGGGTGCCAGGATATTTGGCTAAACATTATCTCTGGCTTTGTCTGGGAGAATGTTTCTGAATGAGGTTCACATTTGGGTCCCAGGACTGAGTACAGCAGCTTGCCTTCCCCAGTGTTGCTGGCATCTTCTGATCCATTGAGGACCTGAATAGAACAAAAATGCAGAGGAGGGGATAATATACTGTGGACTGCAAAACTGGGACATAGGTCTCCTTCTCCCCTTGAATTCAGACTGGAATTTATATCATCAGCCCCCCTGGTTCTCAGGCCTTTGGACTCTGGACCTACACCCCTGGGTTTCCTGGGTCTCCAGCTTGCAGATTCCAGGTGGTTGATCAATTGTGGCACTTCTCAGTCTTTATAATCATGTGAACCAATACCTTGTAATAAATAAACCTCCCTCTCTACATATATATATATATATAAAATATATAAATGTATGTGTATATATAAATATATATGTATGCGTATACACACACACTCACATATATAAATACCATGGGTTCCATTTCTCTGAAGAATTCTAATACCCATGATGACAGTGATACCCATGATGACAGAAGAAACAAACCAATTAATCAAAGTGCGGGCAGAGTCCTTTGTTCCTGTGTCACCCACAAACTGTTCCATCATTCCACTTCCTGCCCCAGCCACACCCCGCCCTCTACTCTCCCTCCACAGTTTCAGATCCTGAGACACTAGCATTAGGAGGCTCTGGTTTGAGAGTGTCTTCTAGAGTCAACAGTTTAAAGCCATCTGTAGTTTACTAAGGTATCTCTGAGAATCTAGAAGGCGAGTTAGAGAAGCCTTGTAAATACAGGAACACTGAGGCTGGGGCAATAAGGGAAGCAACTGGGGGTGCTTAGAAAAGAGCAGACTTTTGCATGACAGTCACTAAGTTTCAAATTCTGACTCTACCAGTGCCTGCTGAAATCTTGAGCAAGTACTGTAAGCCCTCTGAGTGTCAATTTCCTTACCTAGCTCTAGAAATAACATGAGGGAAAATAATACATCCCACCGAATTTTGGGAGGATATAACGGTTTGAGATATACATACATGATAAATGTGTTCATGATCACAAAGTGGTATCCGTTAATATAAAATTCACAAACTATGAAACAAATTCATTATTTGGATGCATTGACTACGTAATGGGGTTAGACAGATTCAGTGCTCATTTCTGTGTTTACTTGCTGTATATGTTTTTTTTTTTTTTTTTTTTTTGAGATGGAGTCTCACTTTGTCACCCAGGCTGAAGAGCAGTGGCATGAACTCTGTTCACTGCAAACTCCACCTCCCAGGTTCAAGCAATTCTCCTGCCTCAGCCTCTCAAATAGCTGGGATTACAGACACATGCCACCATGCCTGCCTAATTTTTATATTTTAATAGAGACGGGGTTTCACTGCGTTGGCCAGGCTGGTCTCAAACTCCTGACCTCAGGTGATCCACACGCCTTGGCCACTCAAAGTGCTGGGATTTCAAGCGTGAGCCACCATGCCAGGTGTACATAAAAATTTCTATGCATGAGGTATGAGGTGAGAAGTAACTGTGTGAAGACTTTCTACAAACATCATCATTTTTGAAGTATTTGATTCATTATTCATTAAGGAATATTTTCATTGATGAAGTATGCATCTTATTTCCTTTATCTCATTTTTTTGCCCATAAATTTAATTGTTGGTTTAATTATAATCACTTTATAATTACTGTATCTTGGCATTAATTATATCACATTAAGCCATTAATGATATTATTCAGCATAATACTAATTAAGTCATGAACATACATTGCCCACGGCTTACCTGTAATACCCTGTTTCTTTCCTTTATTTTTTTTTTCCCCAAATTTCATTCTTTTTTCTAACACATTTGAAAATGCTTCTTAATGACTTAGTGGGTTTTTTTTTCTTTTCTTTTCTTTTTTTTTAAGTCCTATTCTCTCAGAATTTACAATACCCACAACTGACTTATGGAGTCTTATTTGCTGGGTGCAACTTTCTCTTCTCACCTACCAACAGCCTGGACTCATGAATTTCTCTTTCCAGGCAAAAGGGGCTGTGAGGTTGTTTAGTGATGTTTCCTGAGACTGACTTCTTGCCACAAAATGTAACCCTTGCTGTCTGTCATTCTAGATACAAATTTTGCTAAGTTCCTATAAAAAATATATATATATTGTTATTTTCTGGATCAGACCCCTGTCAGAAGATCACTATATAGTCGAAAGGCCATGAAATTCTGTTAAAGTAGACTTCATTTCTTGTTCTGGCTCCAATTCATTGTTGCATGCTACACAAAACTCCTTACCAATCTGGGGCCTTCGTTTCTGTATTTATAAACAGGACTGGATGCTGTTGAAAGTCTATATAGCTCTAAACTTGTAGAACCACTTCTAGTAAAATTTCATTACCAGTTAATCACTTATATGTTCAGACTATCTCACTGCTAACCTTTATGCAAATAAGAAGAAAAGGTCCTTTCATATCTCATCTGCTAAAGAAAATGTAATGCATCTACATTTATATTGATTGTACATTCAAATGCCTCCCCTCATATATCTTTAGGATACAACCTGAACAGCATAGATGGTGATCATGTAAAATATTTATCAGTTAATATCTAAGCAAGGATTGTCAACATCACATAATAAGCATGCATGTAAACACAAAACAGAATAAAAAAAGAAATGTCAGAAGGATGGGCAAGGGTGCTGCTGTGACATGAAGTAAGAAGCCAAATTTATCCTAGAGCAGACAAGACAAGCAGGATTCATTTTGGATGCGAACTACAGTTGATAATCACTGGATGTTACGTTGAGCAGGATTCCAACCTAGGCAGCAGGACAGTTTCCTGTGGGTATAGTGATGTCTGCCATGGGTAGGAAGGGGCTGTGGTAGCATGTATCTGCCATCCCTTGTCCAGAACCAGCTCATTGTTCCACATACCCTTTGAAAAATAAAACCTAAACTATCTCTTAGCAGAGGAAGATGCTGAGCCTGACTCATCATATGTTAAGACACTGACATACAGGCGCGGTGGCTCACGCCTGTAATCCCAGCACTTTGGGAGGCCGAGGCCGGCGCATCACGAGGTTAGGAGATTGAGACCCTCCTCGCTAATATGGTGAAACCCCGTCTCCACTAAAAATACGAAAAAATTAGCCAGGCATGGTGGCGGGCGCCTGTAGTCCCAGCTACTCGGGAGGCTGAGGCAGGAGAATGCCGTGAACCAAGGAGGCGGAGCTTGCAGTGAGCTAGATCGCGCCACTGCACTCCAGCCTGGGCGACAGAACAAGACTCCGTCTCAAAAACAAAAAAACAAAAAACCAAACAAACAAAAAAAACTTTCTTGCTTTGTCAAATTTACACAGTATCCTTCGATATACTATAATAGATAAAGATTTGTTGTTATTATATAGCCCCTCATCTCCAGTTAGCTTCTCCCATTCTCTCAGTAGGTTTCTCGTAAATATTTTTATATTTTTTCTTATGTTTTTTTGTTTTTCTTTAGTTAATATGTATTATTTTGATCAGTTTCAATATGCCTGTAATTGGTTAGCTTTATTGCCTCTATCAAATGCCTATTAATCAATTTTTACTCCAAACACACACACATCTGCTATTCCATCTTTTCATTTGATTCCCATGAATTCCTGTGTTTGTGAAGCTCAATTCACTACTACAATTTGGGCTAGTGGGTTTTTATGTTTGTTTCATAGTTTGTGTTTGCTAGATTCTGTGTCTTTCCCTTTATTAATCAGTTTCTTTTATTTTGGCATGTAATAGTTCTTCAGTAGATTCCAAAGAAATGACATATTGGAGTAAAACACCAAGTTATTATATGCATGAAATGTCTATTTTCACACCCAATTGAAAGCTAAGCTGAATATATGATTCTAAACTAAAAATAATTTTATTTTAAGTGGATATTATACACAACTGCAGATTTTGTGCAACTCCTTTTGAGAGATGCAGTCTAATTACCCTCTCCTTGAGTCTGGGATGGTCTTAATGATTCACCTGACTAATAGAATGAGGCCAAAATATTCTAGGAATTCTGAAGCTAGGTCATTAAAAGCCATTGCACCTTCCATGTTTCCCTCTTAAAACTCTTGCTCTAGGGAAGCAATACACTGAGATGACCATGTCACAAAGAGGTCCAAG
Organism: Colobus angolensis palliatus; assembly: GCF_000951035.1. Classification (NCBI taxonomy): domain Eukaryota; kingdom Metazoa; phylum Chordata; class Mammalia; order Primates; family Cercopithecidae; genus Colobus; species Colobus angolensis. The sequence continues at coordinate 10,203,882 of NW_012121265.1, forward strand.
GTAGCCATGTAAAGAGGAGACAGGGAATGACAGATGAGTGGGCAGTCCCCAGCTGTTCCTGCCATCCCAGCCCAGACCCCAGATATTGCAGAAAGGAGTCATCTTGAACATTTTTAGCCCAGTGGATGTGACTGAAGAAAGGAAAAACAAAAACAAAAACCCCCATCTAACAACCAAAATTGAAGTCCTAGGTTATGACCCCAGTCAATCTATCCCAACGATTTTCAGGTGTTCAAACTTCCAGGCTGAGGCCTCAGTCATCATGGCAAGAGCAAAGCCGTCACTGCTATGCCCTGACGTACATTTTTAGGCATAATCAAATGGCTGTTGCTTTAAGACACTAAGTTTTAGGGTGGTTTGTTATTTAGCAATTGATTGAAAGCCTGTCACTTTGATGTTTTACTATTTAATGCTGTGATTGAGAAGGTTGATATCATTCTGAGTTTCTACTCTTTTGGACTCTGGAAGCTCTTAGGACTTCTCATTATAGCAGCCTTCTGTATCTATGGCTTTTGCATCCGTGGATTCGGCCAACTGTGGATCAAAAATACTTGGTAAAAAAATAAAAAATAGCAATACAGAAATAATACAAATAAAAATATGGCATAATAACTACTGTATTTGCATAGTATTTACACTGTATCAAGATAATACTAATTTATTAATAATTTAATACTAACTAATTTAGAAATTATTTGGGTTATAAGCATAGGTTATATGCAAATACTATGTCATTTTAAATAAAGGTCTTGAGCATCCAAATATATTGGTATGGGGGATATCCTGGAACCAATCCTTGGTGATACGAAGGGACTACTGTATTCTGGGATTCTGAAACTGCACAAAGATACACCCTAATTTTCTCATTTCGTTCATTGTGCTGAGTCCTTGGTAGACTTTCAAAGTGGAAGCTGATGTTCGTCAATTCAGGGCAGTTCTCAGATTAGTTTTTGTTGTTCATTACCATGTCAAATCAGAAATACATGACAACTTTTTTATTCCCTTTTGTTCATTTGAAAAAAAATTCAAACTTGTTCTTTCTTGTTTGATCTTTTGCAAATGCTATTTGGTGTGATAATAATGGTAGCCAAATAGCCATCACCCTATGTCAAACTCATTGTCATCTTTATGTCTTGACTTAGCCCCTTTCCATCTTTCCTTCCCTTGATATCAACAAGGCCCAGCTCAAGCCTTATATCCTTAGGAGGACTTCCTATTATCCTGTCTCTGTTCTTATCTCTCTTCTTTACTGAATTTCTAAAGTTAATATTCATATTCATCACTGTTATATGCAGAGAAGTAAGCACTTCCAGATCAGTGCTGCCCAGTAGAAATATAATGCAAGCCAAGTATTTCATTAAGATTTTCTAGTAGTCACAACAAAATAGATAAAAAGAATTTTAATCATGTATTTCATTTAGCCCAATATAGATAAAAATTAAAATATTATCATTTAACCTATGATCAATGTAAAAATATTAATGAGCCATTTTGCATTTCTTGGTATAAAGTCTCAAAATACATTATATATCTGGTCCTTCAGAATATCTCATAATGTTTTAGATAGTACTTTTTTACTTATTGATAATTTTATTTATTTAAGTAACTTTATTTGGATGCTATAGAAGGTAGTGTGATGAGTTTTGTCATGTTTTGATGTCTAAATTTTGCTTTTTCTTCTCCTTCTCTGTTAATTAATGGCAGCTTAGAAACTGCAAGCTATTGAGTACAGAACAGCATACATTTTTTTCAGGCTTGTTAACTTAATCTTTCCCACTACCTCATGAATTATTTGGTTCTCCTGTATTTCCTTAGTACCTTGCGTAATGTTGAGAATATTTCAGACATTTGAAATTCTTGATTTCTTATCTTTCTCTCATCTCTATCTCACTTTCTCTTTACTTTCACTTTGTTCCAGAAAAGTGTTTCAAATTTCTTAAACAGCATAACATAAAATGACATTTACTATCTTGGTAGTTATAGCCATCAGAGTGTTTTAGAACTTTAACTTAGAACTTTAATTTCATAAATAATGTAATATTCATCAAGGTGCTTTCTGTTGAAGTGCTCAATGACTATTTCTTCTCCAGGATGACCAGTACTAATTACTTCAAAAATATCCTGGCTAACATTTGTAAACATTCCAAATTAAAAACTTTCCTTTGTGAATTGTCTTTAAAAACTTATGATGCTTCTACTTGCTTATTGTAATTGTAATACATTTAGCTTCCATGAAAAACTATTTAATCAATTTCAACATTCTCATTTAGCTGCAATATTTGTATGGTTCCTTCAGCACAATGTCGATGCTATCAAACATATCTAAGAGTGCAGAAGACATTTATTGCCATTGGGATTTTTGAGACTGGGTAAATGATTGTATTCTAGCTTTTAACTACATTTTAATATAAATGTTCTTTTAACCATAGCTTTAAAGTATCTCCCCACTAACTTAAATATCTTAATTTTTGAAGTAATGCACATTATAAACATGCATCCTAAAAGCTCTTGGGAAAGATCATTAAGTGTTCTACTTATATAATTTTAAACTTATTTAATTGCACTTTAATTTTATAGAGTTTTAGAGTAGTCATGTACATGATGTTATTGCAAATTGTCCAAGTCCTGTTTTCAAGCCCTTCATCAGAAGATTTGTGGAAGTGAAAGGAATTTACACAATGTGGAGAACTTTAATGAGCTACCTGGTGAAGAGTTAGGGGATACAAACTGATGGAAGATAAAAAGAGGAGAGGATGACTTAATCAAATACAAGTAATTGGGGGTATGAGGTAAAGGAGAGAAAGAAATGGTAATTTGCACCCACCACATTGGAGGACTGCTGTAAGTTAAACAACAATTTCCTAATATTTTATTCTTGGTAAATTGTTTCTTCTGACTATTTAATTTTGATGGATGGATCATGTGCCACTGAATAGAAAGGAGAGTTATTTTTCTGGTTATGAGAGAATAAAATGAATCTTCAGATTTCTAGATCTACATTACCCTAAGAACAAAATCGAATGATTATCTCCTGTCTTAGTCTGTTTGGGTTACTACACCAAAATACCATAGACTGGGTGGCTTATAAACAACAGAAATTTATTTCTCACAGTTCTGGAGATTGGGAAGTTCAAGATAGAGACATCAGCAGATTTAGTGTCTGCTGAGGACCTGCCTCCTGGTTCATAGAAAGCCCTTTCTTTGCTGTGTCCTTGTGTGGTTGAAGGAGTAAGAGAGCTCTCTGGGGCCTCTTTTATAAGAACACTAATCCCATGTGTAAGGGTTTTACCCTCATGACCTAATTACCTCCTGGTACGGTTTGGCTCTGTGTCCCCACCCGAATGTCACTGTGTTGAAGGTGGGGCCTAGTGGGAGGTGATTTGATCATGGAGGCGGTTTCTAATGGTTTAGCACCATCCTCCTAGTGCTGTCTCGTGATAGAGCTCTTACAAGATCTGATGCTTTAAAAATGTAGCACTTTCCCCTTCCTCTCTCACCTGCTGCCATGTAAGACATATCTTGCTTCCCCTTTGCCTTCTGCCATGATTGTAAATTTCCTGAGGCCTCCCCAGCCATGTGGAACTGTGAGTCAATTGCAGCTCTTTCCTTGGTAAATTACCCAGTCACAGGTAGTTATTTAAAGCAATGTGAAAGCAGACTAATATACCTCCCAAAGGCCCCACTTCCCAATGCCATTACAATGGGGGTTAAGATTTCAACATACAAATTTTGGGGGTCTACACATTCAGTTTATAGCATTCCCTGCTCCTCCCCGACTGCCAAAGACTATCCTAAGTAAGACTATGACTAACACTTCAAGAAAAACAAATATCTCATTTAAACATTTCTTGGGTGAAGATCAGGTCTCTCTCATGTGCTTCAATAGGACATTATTCAATGTTCATTATGTACCACTAGAAAAAGCAACAGGAAAAATAAATGCAGGAAAACAAATGTTGAATGTTGAGAATTGACCTGGGATAAGCAGTGAGCCAAAGTTAGGCCCAGGGAGGGAACAGATAAGCAGAGGGAGATTAATAATGACATCTAACACAACATGCCAGATGGTGTCTCAGTACTTATGTTGTTTACTTTATCCTAACTGTGAGGTAGGTACTAATCTTTCGTTACACACCTTTTTAAAATGAGAAAGCTGATGCATAGAGATGTTACGTTACTTGCTCAAAACCACATACCTGGTAAGTTGCAAAGTTAAGCTTTGAAACCAGGCAGTTGGATGGCAAGATTGTAATTATTTACCTTCTAGGTTGTGATTAGTAATGTGATGAGTTGGAAGTAGATTTTTGCTAAATATTTTTCTAAAATTTGGTCAATAATTTATATTTAATTCAAAATTTTATCTATATATTACATTCATTACCTTGCATTCTCTTACAGATTTTAAGTTATTATATATATAATGAAAAAGAGTTTCATGAACTCCTACTTTTCATGAGGGTCTCAGCATAAGTGCCAGTTATCTAGAATAGTGTTTCTTAAACTTCCTTAGCAGAAAGATTACCTAGAATCTTTTAAAAATGCATATTTGGAGACCCTAGCTTCATTATTATTATCATTTTTTTTGAGACAGAGTCTTGCTCTGTCACCCAGGCTGAATTGCGGTGATGTGATCTTGGCTCACTGCAACCTCTGCCTCCTGGGTTCAAAGGATTCTCCTGTCTCAGCCTCCTGAGTAACTGGGACTACAGGCACACACCATCATGCCCAGCTAATTTTTATGTTGTTAGTAGAGATGGGGTTTAACTGTATTGGTCAGGCTGGTCTCAAACTCCTGGCCTCAGGTGATCCACAGCCTTGGTTTCCCAAAGTGCTGAGATTAGAGGCATGAACCATCATGCCTAGCCTGAAGGACCTGACTTCAACAGTTTTGATTTTGAAAGTCCAGGTTAGATCTTTGCAATTTTTATTCAAATACAATTAGGAAAAAAAAATCTGTTATTGGGTACTGTCCCTGTCACAAAGACTCTTTTGATGGGCGACATAATGCCCTCCAAGAATCTCACATTTTCCACATTTTATGGTCATTGCTCACTCACTCATCTTTGTGCTATTTTAGACCCTGAAGTCTTTAAGGGCAAGAATTGTGTCACTCTACTGTTGTATCTCTAATATCTTCTACTCACCTTTTGAGTTGGTAGATGCTTTGTAGCTGTGTGTTGAAGGAAAGATCTACAGAATGTATAGGATTGAGTGAAGGAATGATTGTGAGATAGCCTTAGATTGTGCAAAATAATACATTATTTTCAGATGACTAGATTTAAGATACCTAATTACCTCACTGTATTTAATATGTGTAGACTGAAGCACTGATTGTTTTAGGGATCTATTCTGCATAACAGATTGTCTCAGTGCTCAGTGGCTTATGTTTCTCTCTTCTTCTCTCTCTGCTGATACTGTCCAATTTTACCTTTCCTTTCAAATTCAACTCCCTACGTTTTATTCCTCTTCACAGAATTTCTCAGAATATGCTCCTACACTAAACTATACTTCTCTTTTTGTATTATACTTACTGGAAATGGATACCTACTTTAGCAATTTTATTGGAAGAATCAAGGTTCCAAAATGTGGTAGTTGCTGATTGTCCTTTTCCTTGGCAGAAGCCAGAGTCTTGGACTTTTATATTAATGTCTTCTGTCATAGCATAGACCTTGATCAATGACAGAAACACATCATTCAATTTAGCAATTTAATGAGTATGCTAGCACGATGTTAAACACCAGAGAAGAGCAATTTAGTACATAAAGTCTTTTTCTATTTTTTGTAGCATTCTCCCACACATTAGCCCATTCTTATTCTTGAAACAACCATTTCAACTAGACAGGACACCAGGGATTTTTCTTACTTTTTCCCAAACACTAAGCTCAAAAGTAGAGGTTAAACACCTGCCTAGTGACTCAGTTGGGACTGGAACTCATTTTATAAAATTTGAGAGGCAATGCAATCCAGGCTCTCTCTGAATGAATTCATTCAATTAAATCAGCAAACATTTACTGAGCCAATCCCTGGTGATGGGTAGTGGTAAAAACTGGGGTTTCAGAAATAAATAAGAAATTCCACTTGCCCTCACGTAACTCAAGGACTACTATAGGAAATAGACTTGTAAACAAATATAATCAACATGTAAGTGATATTATGAAGGTATGAACCTGAGTGTGGATTGTAGAGGAAGGAGCAAAACTTGCCAAGGCCCAGCAAGAAAGGCTTTTTTTTTTTTTTTTAGACGGAGTCTCGCTCTGTCACCCGGGCTGGAGTGCAGTGGCCGGATCTCAGCTCACTGCAAGCTCCGCCTCCCGGGTTCACGCCATTCTCCTGCCTCAGCCTCCCCAGTAGCTGGGACTACAGACGCCCGCCACCTCGCCCGGCTAGCTTTTTTTTGTATGTTTTAGTAGAGACGGGGTTTCACCGTGTTAGCCAGGATGGTCTCGATCTCCTGACCTCGTGATCCGCCCGTCTCGGCCTCCCAAAGTGCTGGTAAGTTCCGTTTTGAGCATGAGAAAGATAATGCTGATATTGGTGCCTGTGGATTGGGGGGGTTGAAGGGGGAGAGTGTGGAACTGAAATACTTCCAGAAACAAAGAACAACCTTACAGAGGCATGGGAGTATAAAAGACTCAGCTCCTTTAGGGCAAGTGAGATTTTCAGTGCTGCGATGTTCCTTTCAACCAACATGAAGCCTCTTTCTTTATTTAAAGGGATTCAATGAAAATCTTTTGAGACAATGGTTGAGAAAGAGGACTGTTGTGGGACTGCTTGTTATCTGTTATTCTTAGCAGTCTGTTTCAACCTTAAATATACATTCCTGTCTCAGCACAACAAAGTCTTTAGAAAGAAGTTTAATTCCATCTCACGCCAGTTAGAATGGCAATCATTAAAAGTCTGGAAATGACAGATGCAGGCGAGGATGCTGAGAAACAGGAACACTTTTACACTGTCGGTGAGAGTGTAAATTAGTTCAACCATTATGGAAGATAGTGTGGTGATTCCTCAAGGATCTAGAACCAGAAATAACATTTGACCCAGCAATCCCATTACAGGGCATATACCAAAAGGATTATAAATCATTCTACTATAAAGACACATGCACATGTATGTTTATTGTAGCAGTATTTACAATAGCAAAGACTTGGAACTAACCCAGATGCCCATCAATGATAGGCTGGACAAAGAAAATGTGGCATGTATATAACATGGAATACCATGCAGCCATAAAAAAGAATGAGTTCATGTTCTTTGCAGGGACATGGATGAAGATGGAAAGCATCATCCTCAGCAAACTAACACAGGAACAAAAAACCAAATACCACATGGTCTCACTCATAAGTGGGAGTTGAACAATGAGAACACATGGACACCGGGAGGGGAACATCACACACTGGGGCCTGTTGAGGGGTGGGGGGAAAGGGGAGGGAGAGCAGTAGGACAAAGACCTAATGCATGTGGGGCTTAAAACCTAGATGGGTTGATAGGTGCAGCAAACCACCATGGCACCTGTATACCTATGTAACAAACCTACACATTCAGCACATGTATCCCAGAACTTAAAGTAAAGTTTTTTTAAAAAGAATGAAGTTTAAGCACCACATTCTATAATTCAGCTTGCCTTTTAGAAGTCTTACCCCCGCCCCAAAATGATTTGCAAAACACTCTTGTGTACCAAATGTAGCACTCCTTTTCTTACATTTGAAGTACATTTTTGTGCCCCTTAACGACTGGTGTTCTTGAAGCTGCTCACCTGGTCCATCAATGAATCCTCCCAGGAATGGTATCTGGAGAGGTAGAAACAAGGGAGATGCGCATGGCCTTGAACTGTGTCTTACCATGTCTGGATTAATTATTCAACCACAGGGAAACCAAAACAATTTCTAACAATGAACTGTCAAGACCCGTTTTAATTTTGAAGAAGCTATTTCTGGAGGGGATGTCTCCTCTATTAGGTAGACACATTAGAACAGAGTTACTGAAACTGGACGGATCAGAAAGAAGCCTGTTAGGGGAGTGTAAGAGGCCAGGGCATGCTTGGGTATTGTAACTGCAGCTTAGTAAGGAACACCTGAATTCAGAGACATTTTGAGGTACAAATGACTACACTTAATGATTGATCTATTGAAGGGAATAAAGGAGGAGCAGGGGATTGAGGACGCCTTCAAGGTTTCTAACTATAGAGACAGCTCAGACTGTGACACATGATTAACACTGGGGACAAAAAGAAAACAGTAAATTGAAAGAGATGTGTGTTTGGGGAGTGGACGTATTAGGTTTGAGATGCACTTAAATCATTGAGGTGAATGTATCTGGCATGTTAGATTTGGTTCCAGGTTAGAGGATGCTGGCATTTTGAGATGAAGTCACTTTTAGAATTGACCACCAGTAATTGCCAGTATGACTCAAAATAGGGAAAATGCTTGTCTTTGATGTTTAAATTATCTGTGTTCTTAAAGTTGTTTTGTGTACATAGTGAAGTGACACCTTCCGTAGTGAAACAACCCCACTTCTCTGATGAGTCTTTAAAAAATAAATTCATTTGTGAGTGATCTAAAGTGAAATGTGTAAAGCTGGCTACAAAAGAGAAAGTTAATGATCCTACAATTTAATTGCAAGATAATGGTTCAGTCTGGGATGATAGCAGGCTTTCCTTTCGATCACAGCTGAAGAAGGCTCACACTGTCACAGGAGCTGGCACATTACAGCCCATGAACTAAGAATCACTTTTTTATTTACACGGGACTGAAATAAATTTTTAAAAAGTATGTTCAGACTCTGTGAGGCCTGTAATACCTAAGATGTTTACTATCTGGCTTTTTGTAGAAAACGTTTGCTGACTCTTGGTACAGCAAATGGCTCTGTTAATTTAAATAATTGAGTGGATGTCTGTATGACTGAGTTTTTGTTGGTTTTGGTATTATTACACTCTCTTCCTCAAATTCTTCCCGGTATTTGGCATTGATACTTAATTGTCTTATTTTGGTTTGAACATTTTCAATGATAGGAATTTCTCTGTTTTGTAAGACCCCATTTACTTTGATCTATTTTATTTTACATGTGCATATAGATGGTAGGTAGATAAATTATCTTACCATATATACACATATATGTGTATATATGTATACACACATGTGTATACATATGTACATATGTACACATATATGTGTATACGTGTGTATATATGTATATATGTGTCTATATATACATATATATACTCTGATTTGCATCAGAGATTTGTATTTCAGCTTTTTAACTTAAAATTTATATATACATTATATATGTATTATATATACACACACAATTTTTTCCTTAGAGTAAGGTGAGGTAAAATTTACTTCCCTATGGCTGTCACCAACTGGCCTTTCCACTGCCTCCCAGTAAAATACAAAGAGGCCATCTGATGGACAACTCTATGCCCATGTAATGGCTGCAAAATATTTTCTTTCTAAGTGTTCTCCTCTAGACAAATTTATTCAACTTTTAAAATCAGTCATTATATTTCGTTTTATTATCATGATTGCTTTCTGCCTGAGACTGACTTTCCAAAGCCCTTTCTCAGTTTTATTTATTTCTTTATTTTTGAGACAGAGTTTTGCTCTTGTCACCCAGGCTGGAGAGCAATGGCACAATCTCAGCTCACTGCGACTTCTGCCTCCCGGGCTCAAGTGATTCTCCTGCCTCAGCCTCCTGAGTAGCTGGAATTACATGTCCCCGCCACCAGGCCCACCTAATTTTTGTATTTTTAGTAGAGATGGGGTTTTTCCATGTTGGCCAGGCTGGACTCAAACCCCTGACCTCAGGTGATCCACTCACCTCGGCCTCCCAAAGTGCAGGGATTACAGGCATGAGCCACCGTGTCCTGCTTCTCCATTTGATTTTTTACTGTAAACTATTTTTGTCTGTCTGTGAAGCCTCTTTCTTAAAGTGTGGTGACCAGTCTCACGCTTAGTGCTCATCATATAGTCTGGGCTATCCAGATCATGGTTTTTTGATGAAAGATCCTGGAAGGATAGTGTGATACAGGCAATATGAGACCAGGCTTTGAAATCAGGGTTTCCAGGAGACCTGAGTTAGAATTCCAGCTGCAAACATCCCAATTTTCTTGTCTAGAAATTTAGCATAATGTTCCTATCACATTTATAAGGACAAATGTGATACTTATGAAACATGACTAGCGCAGTGCCTTACACAGAGGAGTTATTCAAGTAATTGCACATACTAGATAATGAAGGTGGTGGTGCACCTGAAGTTGAAAATGACTAAATGTTTTGTTGGTTAAACTATCATCACTTAATAAACATAGACCAAGGGAGACTTCAGGCCTTTTCTTCAAATTGCTCTGAAATTTGAGGACTTGCATCAGAGATTTGTATTTCAGCTTTTTTATTTTACCTTAAAATTTAGAATTTTCTGTTTATAGCTTCTAAATCCTTCTTGCTTTTGAGGCTTGATATTCACTCACCTTCCCATCTGTTGGCTTGAGGAGCAGAATACAATTCATTAATTTTGAGCCTGGGTTTTTCCTGAGACCAGGACCTGGCATTGTGACTACCAGTGGTGTGGCTCATTTCAGTGATACATGACTGTAGGACATGGTTAGGTGGGACATTGTTCCTGCAGCTTCAGAAAGGCCAGGTGATTTCCTAGTGCCTAATATCTGCAGCCATTCTCTGTAAGACAGCTTAGAGAATATTCAAATGTTCTTGTTTCAGTAACAAATGCCTGGAGGACCAGAAACTAATTTCCTCTCCCATGGTACATTACTGCGTTATTTTCTGTTTTTTCTTCTCTTAGAATTTTGAGATATTGTTAATGCTAGGGGCAGAATTTCTGGATTTGTCAAGCTGGCTTTCGATTTCAAATAGGTCACAACTAAGACTTCAAGAAAACTGAGAAAACTCTCTCTGATCTTAGCCATAGGATATTTAGAACTTGTAAAGAACTTTATGTATTATTTATTTTCCTATTTTTCAACCTCTTTAAGTAGCTAATTATTAAAAATTCCTTAAGAAAAAATTCCCCAATCTGTAAGGTATACAAAAGCTGTTTGCTGTGTTTAGATTTGAATTGTTTTAGGTCCTCCAATTACTAAATATGTTAAATTCAAAAGTGATTAAAATTTCAAATCATTATAGTTTTAAATCTTAGAATGAGAATGATAGTTCCTGCCTTGCCTATTTCATAAAGCAAAGAAGTAAATTCATATAAAAAGCACTTCATAATTTCTAAAATATCGTATCACACATATTCATTTTGCTACAGAGAAAGACAAGCACTGATGGCAGTACACGACAATATGATAAATATGTGTGTGGTTTAAACAATAGGTATTCTAACAGCAAAGAGAAGAAAAGCTTATAGATAGTTTATATAAAAACAATTTTCCATTCATTAGTAACTTACCAAATGATTAGGACTTACCATATTAGGACATATAATTTTATTCGGTTATAACAAGCATATCTGTGATTATCCTAGTCATAAATGAACAAACTAACACTAGATATTGTCTTGCATCATGGATGACGAATTTGTGTCTGGTTGAAAAGTTGGAAGTGGCTGCTTGGAGGGCTGGACTCACAAAGATTTTGAGGCTTTCTCATTCCGTCACAGAAAAGATTTGGGGACAGATTAGGATTTACATAAATGGCCACAATTTTCTGTATCTACTCACATCCAGAGGTGGAATCTAATTCTCTGATCATTAAATACGGACTGGCTTGTGCCTTCCTTTAGGTGATAGAATATGGTGAAAGCAATTTTGTTCTGAGTTTTGAGACCCAGGCATTAAGAGGCTTTGTTTGATTCTGCTCTTGCTCCTATAACTTATACCACTAAGATCTCTTGAACGGGTCCACAGTATTTTTTAAAGGATTAAGTACCATCTAGGGGCAAAGACTGGCTGTCCCAGCTGAGCCGTCTTAGTTCAATTAGCCCTGAGCCAAATCTGGTGCTGACTATAAATTCATGAGAAGCAAGGCCTGAACAGCCCAACCCAGACTAGCGGAATAGCCTCTAGCTCCCCTGCACACTTCTGAACTTGTGAATGCTTTCAGCCATTGAATGCTGAAGTGTTTTATTACAGAGAAATAGATAATTGCTATAATTAGTGATGTAGGGGATAATATGCATTGCTCACCACTATTATAATAGTGATAGGAGATAATATTAATGTGCATTATATACCACACTATAATTACCTTCACTTCTTTGATTTTTTTCTCCCAAGTTCACAATTCTGGGTCAATAGTACACCACTTTTTAGAACAGTTGGGGTTCATCATTCGCAAAATTTTAGGCTGAGAATGGGGACTAGTTGCCTAGGCTTTCTGCTAGCACAGTATGTGTTTCCATTTTTGGAGCCTTGCAACTTGGAACTCTGACAATCTGCCAGCTTCTCAGTGCCTTTTCCTACATATTGCACTCTGTCTTCTATACTGTACCACTCTTAGAAAATCATCCATGATGAGGATCCATGAGGCCCACGCAACCCGTGGACTGACAAATTTAATATCTATTATTGCAGACGTGTCTTACCTCTCTCTGATATACTTTAAAATTGAATCTAAATGTTCTGCTTGGAGAACTAGAGAGCCATCTTAATAAGTGATCAGTTTACTTAAAAAGCAAAAACAGGACTGTAGGTGGAGCTCATCAGGAAACAGTGGATACAGCTTTCTCTGATGTGCCTCATCTGAATATTTTCAAAAGTGGCCCATCAGCTTGGCAAATAGCTGATGGTGTCACTGAGGGAAGGACCAGAGAGAAATGAGCAGCTCCATGGACCTGTGTTGTACTGATGAGAAAAGGAGTTTCGTGTCCTGGAGCAGTGCCGCGTATCTTACTGCAATGTTGATGTCATGATCCCACCTAAAGCAAATGGCATTACTCATGCCAAGGAAGACTTAGGGACAATAGCAGCTCTATCTGTAAATCTTGCCTCTGAAATTTTGATGCCTTATGGAGGTACTTGCCCTAAGTCTAGATTTGGGGTCTTCAGAAAATTGCCGTTTTTTCTTTTCTGAAGCAGGCTACATGAATGATTGGAGTAGATTAAAAAAATCACTTTCTGCACAATTTTTTTTGTAGATTAATTAATGGATGGAGTCATTCTAATGATAGGGAAATTATTTCCACTGTAACTTGAAGAACAAAAACTGCCGTATTTTAAGTTAAAGAGGTCTAAAATTTGTCAAGCTTATCGAAATTGCATGAACAATGAAGAGGTGCAAGTTTATAACCCATTATGGAGCACATTAATTTCTTAATATATATAGTTTTTCTGCCTCATTTACTGTTGGTGTGATCCTTGTGGAAAACAGTGATTTTGGAAAAAAATATGAGTCAGAATAATAGCTTTTAAAGATATTGAGATGTCTCCACTTGATTAGCATGTTGCAAATTAATTTTATTTCACTGGCAATGCCCTCTCCATAGCATTTTTGTTCTAAGCTAGAGGCATGATCCACCAAGTTTAGAGATTAAATCCAGATTTGAACTGAATCCAGTAACAGTGTTAGCCAAGGCTATAAAAATGGTGAACAAATGGCTTAATAAAGTCAGAAAAGCAGTGAGAAAAAGGCAATATCTAGGTGGAAGAAATGACAACCCAAATTATGTAAGTGAAAGTTTCACCTGTGGTTACTTGGAAGCTACAACATTTACATAATAAACTTGTGAGCCTTGAATGATTTCCATGCAGGATGTTTCTAGTGCTTGCTGGCTTCATTTTCCTGCCTGTGAAAAGTAGGAAGAGAGGGAAATGAACTAAAGAAGAAACAGTTTGATTTGCCAGCAACATTTGAAGCTGTACGAGGGATAGGACTTGCCTGGTTGGAAAACTGTTTATCTTTAGTCTTCCCAGAAAGTAGAAAATGTTTCAAGTGAAGCAAAGCTTGAATCAAAGAACAAATCAAGCCTATAGGTATATACTCCTTGTTAACAATCTTTGAAACATTTAAGTTGACCCCTGTTGGACCTTTCAGTTAGACAGAGGGGCTTCTAAGTATCCTGAGGGAACTATTCCAGAACAGTCTGCTGCAACCAAAGCAGAGAGTCCTGTCTGTCAGCCTTCCCTGCTCCTTCTTCATTTAGTTCTCCAAATATTTATTTATCTCTATCTATATATGTATATATAGATATTATATAATATATTACACACATATAAATATGTGTGTGTAATACACATATATAAATGTGTATATATGTATATTTATACACATGTATGTGTGTATATATATATATACACACACATATATATGTGTGTGTGTGCGTGTCCATAATATGTGTCTAATTTCATCTTGGCCTCTGCTTCCCAGAGGACTTTTATGTAAGTTCCATAGAAAAAGATGTTCTATGTCCCAAGAGTTGCAATTAAAGATCTAGAATTGTGTCTCAGTGACTCAGATTGTTCTGGTTTGGGTTATATGACTAACTCTAAATCAATCACTGTGACCAGGAGTCTGTGACATTCTCACTGGTTGTTCTTAACTGACATTGTAATGCCTGATAATCGGGTGGGACCAAGCCTTCTCCACCTCGATACCATGTGAAGAAAATATTGGAGAGGCAGTTCACCAAGGAAAATGAGGGGCTATAACTAGAGGGAAAATGAGTGCAAGGCGGCCAAAAAGTATCAAGTGTTTGCTTCATCTTCAACTTACCTTCTAGCCCTTTCTACAGACTGGCAGCTTGTGAATTGTATTCTTTCTTTACCATGCTATTAGCCCCTAAATAACACACACAGCCTTTCTGTCTGGCTTTTCACTTCATTTCCTACCTCCTTTTTCTCAGCAAACACACATCTCTTCACAAACACTCCATTAGTTTTCATGTTTGTCTCAGTGCTCGAGTGTGTTTGAAGGGTTTCTCTAAGGCTGACTGACATTTCCTGATTGCTTACTATGTGTTATTTCTGTTTTACTCCTGGGCCATCATTCTTGGAAAGTCATCCAGTTCATCAATATCCTTTAACACCGTTTGGATTTGTGGGTGTGCATTCAAGCAGGAAGGGTGGCCTATGGAGGTGAGCAGAATCTCACTTATGTGCTTTGTCAAGTAGCAGGGGGATTCACAGCAAACAGAGGAACAGGCTTAGTCCTGGTTCTCCTTTCATCATGGGGCTACTAGGACAAAACTATCAGGGTGATGGAGGGGGTGCTCAGGTGAGAGGGGAGGGACAAGCTGTTGAATATGTGTACTTTAGACACATATCTCTTTGTCAGAACATAAAGTCCTGAATATTTTCATCTGAGCCTAAGAAACTGTTGCCATCACTCTTCAAGTCTCAGGGAAGGGCATCATTCAGTGTCCACTGCACGGTTTGCAGCTGCTCATTGTGAATACTCTCAGATATCCTTGGCTGGTTTGGGCATTTCTCCCAGACTCATATTACAAGAATGATAACATTCTGGCTCAAAGATGTGATTATAGATGAAGTTGTCCATGAGTGGTATGCAGTTCTGAGAATACAGTGATGCATTTCAGTTCCTGGCCAGCCCCAGGCGGCAGCTCAGATCCTCAACAGTTATCTTGTAATTGTTGTCATTCGGTCACAGTGTAGATTACAGATGAAAGCATATGTGGTGTGCACAAGGATCACCACTTTTCCTGTCTAACTTTCCCAGCTTCTTTTACTATCCTTGGATAAACTTGCCAGACATCGATTACACTGGTGATTACAAAATGTTAATTTCTGAATGCTACCATTCTTTCTCCTATTATTAGCTAGTATGTCCCTCCGCAGAAGGGAATTTATTTGGAAAGGTGAATTTTTAAAATGTACTTTATGAAATATTTATACTGTCATTGATGTAGACATTCCATGAAAAATTTGTCATGTTTTATAAATAACCAAGGGGAAGCATTTGCTCTGTAGGACTTGTGGCTGGTGTGTTCAGCTCTGTGATCCTCGTTCTCTGGATGAGGCGGAGAGCACACGAGTCTGCTTATTGTCTATTCATGTGTTGGCCATTTTTCACCCTATTTCTATCAGTACTGACTCTGATTGTGTCCATACGGTGCTAACTCAAAAAGTTCATCTCTTAGAGAGTTTGTCACAGTGTTTTGGGAGTACACTGAATAGTCGAATAGTTTTCAACTTATTACATTTCAAAGAGTACTGGACTAGGAGTCTAGAGGAACAGGTGCTGCTAATTAGATTGTGATTCTCAATTTCCACTCCTGCAAAATACAAATGTTTGGTTTTGCTTCCCTTTATTAGTCATGTTGATTGATCCTAGAATCCTGTGCCTCTACAACTTGCTATGAATGTTTTTGATGGGCTTCAGATAATGTTTTAATAATGTCTTAACTATTTTAAGATCTTATAGAGTGTCTTAAAAGTTCCCATTCCTCCAAAAATGTTTCCTTAAGGGGATAGGTCCTATTATACGTGCAAAATCTAGCATCTTCACTATCATCATTAACAATCATCAGCATCTGAGATCATCACCGACATTTATGCAGTACATGTTATGTGCCAGACATGACACTAAAGACACTGTATATTTTTTTCTCATGTGTTCTTACAGTAACGGGTAATGGCAATATCTCAGTTTCATAGATGAGAAAAATTAAATTGAGAGGAAATTTTCCTAAAGATGCACAACTAGGACATGATGAAACCCAGGGCTCAAAATCAGTTTTGTCTGACTTCAAAGTGTATTTTTCCACCACTGTTCTGTATTCACTACCAAATGGATAAAATAAATGAGACAAATCCCTGCATCCTATATGCAGTATATTACCAAATTAATCAGTAGAGCAAGGATATGTTTTTGCATCTCATATACAGCTCCCCGACATCAGTGTATACCCATAGTGCATATTGATGGCTATCCTTAAATTTTACCTCTGTCCAGCAAAAATAGGCCCAAGATTTGTTCATTCTAAGGTTGCCATAATAAAGTGTTATCAAATATTTAAACATCAAAATGCTTCCCCAGGTTGACCTTTTTTTTCTATCTCTCTTATTACAAACTGTTATTGCTCTATTGTTTTTTTCTATGTTAGAATTTGTTTCGATTATTCCCATATGTTTCCAGGGTTGAATGTTCCAGTTACTCATTACATTTTAGAAATATTTGCTCACAGTAATAGGCAAATAAAAGTTCCAAGATAAAAAGTAACCTCTGTGTTGATGTCTTTAACTTAAATGGAATATTTGGAGCAAGGAATTTTCTATTTTTTCTCTCATCAAACTTTTGACAATAGAACTAGTTATTTTTATTTCTGAGTTTCATGTGTTTACAAGATAATGGAGTTTGTTATTTTTCCACAGCACCACTCATAGGGAAAAAGAAAAAAAGGTGAATTCTCTTAGAATTGCCCTGGGATCTTGGATTCCTCTCCACCTCCCTTTTCCACTCCAGCCTGCCCTTTGAGCTAACTTTCATAGATTTTTAGAGGCCAGAAGCAGAGAGAGGACTGCTAGGAAGAATTTGCATGCATTCTACTATTTGCATATGTTTATGTAATGTGCTTCCAAACATTTCCCTGTAACCTCAAGTTGTACATTTAAAAATTAAAACTTGGGCTGGGCACACTGGCTCATGCCTGTAATCCCAGCACTTTGGGAGGCCAAGGTGGGGCCGATCACCTGAGGTCAGAGTTCAAGACCATTCTGAACAACGTGGAGAAACTCTGTTTTTACTAAAAATACAAAAATTAGCCAGGTGTGGTGGCATGCGCCTGTAATACCAGCTACTCAGGAGGCTGAGGCAGAAGAATTGCTTGAACCCAGGAGGCGGAGGTTGTGGTAAGATGAGATTGTGCCACTGTACTCTAGCCTGGGTGACAAGAGTGAAACTCCATCTCAGAAGAAAAAAAAAGTAATAATAATAAAAATAAAAAAATTAAAATGAAAACCTTTACATTTCTACTCAATTTAAGGAAGAAAATTTTGTAAGTGAATATTTATGGTAGCAGTCATTTAACATGTTATCATTAAAAACTGGTGAAACAAGAAGAACCTGAATGTAGAACAGGTTAGTCGTATACTCATATTAATGGCCTCTTGTCCCGTTGTATTCTATATTTGGCATTATAAGCCCATGGTGGTGAGAACTGAAATAAGAACATAAAAAATATGACTCTGTTTTGTATTTTATTGCAAAATAAATACAGATTGGACATCCCTAATCTGAAAATTTGAAATCCAAAGTGCTCCAAAATTTAAAACTTTTTAAGTGTTACCATGACTCCACAAGTGGAGAATTTCACACCTGATCTCACGCGAAAAGTTACAGTCAAACTTTGTTTTATGCACTAAATGATTCGAAATGTTGTATAAAATCGCTTTCAGGCTATGTGTATAAGGTCTATATAAAACATACATGAATTTTATGTTTAGACTTGGGTCCCATTCCCAAGATATCGCAAGTTGTATATTTTGTATATGCAAATATTTCAAAATCCAAAATTATCTGGAATCCAAAACACTTCTGGTCCTAAACATTTTGAATAAGTGATACTCACACTGTGTGTGTATGTGTGTGTGTGTATTTTCTTTTTTACTGGACGTTATATTTTCCTCATACTAAGCCATATGAGATTGGGTAAATTATCCCCATAGTTTAGATAACTATGCAAAATAGTAGGTACAATGCATGCAACCCTCAGGTGTGCAGTGCCAGTATTTAGTAGGCACAGCTATGAAAAGTGATGGAGGAAAAAGGGAGTGCAGTAGACTAGCTCTCTTTCTTTCATTATTTACCGTCCAGTAGTTGTGTAATCAAGAAAAAACATGTGAAAGGTCAATAATACATGGAAGCTTATTATTATTCATAAACATGAACCATTTACAATGGAGTAGTAGGGTTAAGGAAGATTAATTAAAGGAGATATTTTAGAATTGGGCAAGGACAATACCTGAAGAATACATGAAGGTGAGAAAACAACCCACATTGTGAATTTTTCAATTACACTTGACCTTTGAACAGCACAAATTTGAACTGCAAAAGTCCTCTTATATGTGGACTTTTTCCTATAAATGTCACACTGAATAGCCTGCCTCTCTTGCCTCCCCTTCTACCTCCTTCACTCCTTCTGGCTCTGCCACCTCTGAGACAGCAGGACAAACCCCTTCTCTTCCTCCACCTCTTCAGCCTACTCAACATGAAGATAATGAGAAGGAAAGACTTTATGATGATTCATTTCCACTTAATGAATAGGAAATATATTTTTTCTTCTTGTGATTCTCTTAATAACATCCTTTTTTCTCTAGCTTACTTTATTGTAAGAATACAGTATATAATTTATATAACATAAAAAATATGTGTTAATCAATTGTTGGCTCCTGGTTGACAGGAAGCTCTTAGCAGTTAAGATTTGGGGGATCAAAAGTTATATGTAGATTTTTTTGATTGTATAGTGTGTTGATATTCCTAACCCCTCCATTGTTTTAAGGTCAACTATATCTCTCTGTGACATATTTTGATATCTGAAAGATTGGATTAGAACTGAATGAGTTAATGTGGAAAGATGTGTATTCTTTATTTATAACATGATTATGTTTTATGTATGTAACAAACTATATCCTAAGTATTCTTCCCACACAAGTCTATGTGGTTTATATTCTTATCATGATTTTACAGATGTCCAGACAACATGATAATTACAAAATTTGTATAATCCCTAAGTTTCCAATTTCCATACACATATTTCACGATCAAAGCAGGGACTACAGAGGCAAGTGTTAGAAACAGGGAGATACATAATAGTTTTGTTGAATTTCTAGATCCAGCCTTACCCGAAGGTATTTTCTCAGTTGATTTGTTTGTTTTCTGGTTTTAGCTTAAGGGATTCAGGACTCAGTTTTAAATTGGGTTTTTGACACTGTAATCAACAGTTATGATTTTAGCACAGAAAAAAGGAAGGGGCAAATTTAGGATCCCTCCAGCAGTGGGGTGGGGAAATTATTCAGGGGTGACCTTATTTTCCACTTTATTTGGTAGGAAGAAACTGAGTTTTCTTTTCTTTTTTTTTTTTTTAACCTTATGAAGGGGAACTTGCAAATTTCTAACTAAGCTAAGCAAAATATAAAGCAGGAGAAGACTAGTATTTATTATGAAACATTTAAAATGAATGCTCTTCCACTTTGACCGATTTAGATACATTATAGTGGTGGAAGCCGGGAAGTGATGCATTTTTCTAGACCCAAACATCATTTATTTTATTTGCACTGGCTGCTTTCAAGAGAGCTACTTCCCTCCTCCTTTCTCATGCCCCTCTGTCTCTTTACCAATTAATCAGCCAATTAGTCATTTGTCTTTATAGCTTCCTTTCCCTTTCCCTTCTCCATGATTTTTCATTTTAAGGAGATAAACCTTCTGAGAGAGAAACCTCTGACCTTGAACTAGGTAAACAATCTAGTGCTGCCAATTATCTTCTTAAAGGAATGCAGTGAAGGTTTTATGCATCTCCTGAATGCTGCATTGTCAATTCCTTATCCCCAAAGAGAAAGCGGTGAATTCCCTGTGTTCACATCTTAAACAGAGGCAGCCTTTTCTCTTTTCCTCTGGTTTCTGATTATCATGACTTACAGTAATAAAGTTCAAGGGAATGGGTAGAAGGGAGATAAATCGTGGTTTTTAATGAGAGTGATGTTTTATCATTCCTGCCAGACTGGAGTTCTGTGTAGGCACCAATGAAATAAGGGCATCAGGACTCATAAACATACACACAAATAAGCTTTCTAGTAAATGTTCTTTATCATGACCAGCCTGAGACTGAGTGCTGCATAACGACATAGACGTTTTTGTAAGCAGCTATTTCAAGATCACTTCAGGGATTTGAAGAAGAGAGCAGTGAAGGATGGGAGCAGGTGAGGAGGATTCCTGTGGACAGGCAAATCTGCCTTCATGTGTCACCAAAATTATAAAGAGTTTGGAAGGATCCACTGTAGCCACTAGCAGTGTGTATTTCAACAGAGTTGTAGACAGTGGAATTGGCTAAATCAGTTCATCGTTTGGAGAGGGAACAAAAATGAGCAATGACTCGACAGTAAGAGGTATACAGCTGTATACCTACAGAAGATAAATTGGTATACAGCTGTTATTCATAACAACTGAGATTGCAGCAAGAATAGATGCCCTCACCATCCACCTGGAAAAGTCATATTAAGCATATGGGAAAACATTCTGACAGGTAAATGTGAAAGCTTTTGAGTGGATGGCAGAGGACAAAAACTGAAGCTTTGTGTCTTAAGGCCTAGAAGGGAAGAATTTCCATCCATGAAATCTCTTAGAAGTTCTGTAATGTCCTCAAGATTTCTTCTCAACACAGTCACCAGGGTTTGAGAAAGTGTTTATGATGAAGGCATATTGAAATATAGGTGAACTGCTTCTGATTCTAAAACACAGAAGCAGAGAAAAAGAGGGAGGATAAAGCAAAACAGCAAGAATTAATAAGGGAGAGGCATGGATATCCTGGGTAGGATTAAGACTTTGAGCAAAGGTCAGAAACTGCAGTGTGTATTGAATCATGAGGTGATCTGATTAACTGTCAGATTCTGATTTAATAGCACTGATTTGGGGCTGATTGTCTCCATTTATATCAGGCTTCCAGGTGATGCCAGAGCTGCTGCTCCTCAGAACACACTTAGAAAAGCAAAGATAAGAGATGCAAGTGAATTACAGGGTAAAATGAACATCAACAACTTTAAAGGAGAAAAGAAGGAAAATACAAGCTACAAAGTGGAAAATCTATGGCCTGAAGGCAGGAGTGTATGGAAGCTGGCACTCAGTATTTACAAGGTTGTCTGTTACACTCCTTAAAGTCAGGTACGTGGCTGAAAAGCTGGAATATGCTTGTTATTGCATGAGTCTCTGTTTTTGGCAACAATTGGCACCACCAATTTATTCTTCCCCTTCATTATCCTTTTTTTTACAACCCATCTATTCCCGAAAGTGTTACAAGGCTGAAGCAAGCAAGCTGATTTGCCATACCCAGCTATGTCTTGGAAGGTAAGACAGGAAATCGAGCCATAGCAGCTGAGATGAGGACTAGGATCACCAGTTTGGGAGAAATAACATGGTGGTCACAGCATGAGTTTTGCAGTCTTTGATATTACATGTAGCTTTGGCACCTACAAAATTTAAATTAAGTTTCTCATCCTCTATGAGTTTCAATTTTCTTATAAAATATGAGAATTATGTTGTACCTAGGTTTATATAAATATTAAATAATTCATGTGTAGTTCTTAGGGGACTTATATTATGGAAAGTACTCATTCTGATCTTTATTATTAGTTGAATTGGAAGCAACAGAAAATGCTTGAGGGAGAATTTTAGTGATTTATCCTTCAATAACTTCTATCTTGAGCCCTACTTAGGAGCCTATGTTCAGACTCTGAGGTATCCCACCCAACAACTTTGAAGATTTTTTATAAAACATGTTACTCATTGCAGACTGGGGAGTTACTTGTGAAATGAAACTGAGAAAAATTGAGTTGTCAAGGTGAGATTAACCCAACAGCTTGAGAAACCAAAAAAGATAATCATATTCTATGTGGCATACATATTTATGAGGAATCTAAGAGACACATTTGTCTTTAAGCTTTCTACCAAACAGAAGAGCCCATATGTCTGTCCATGCCAAGATGGAAGCTAATAGCCCTTTGCATTGGTTTAGAAAAAGTACTCAAAGAAAAATTAATGTTTTGGCATTAAATAAAGTAAATTTTCTTCACTTGACATGGGTATTGTTAAGCAAAGGATCTGATGATATTTGCCTTTCTAGAAGAAAATGAACAAGGCAGTCTGATGAATTGCAAGGAATTTTAGACTCTGGGATCAGATAATCCTGATTTAAAATTTCAATTTGGCCACTTAGCAGCTATTTGGCATTTGTCCCATTTCTTAACTGACAATGAGATTTTATTTCCCACACAGAAAAGGTACGTACACACACATGCACACACACAAAGAGATAAAACTTCTAACTGGTATAAGCATTGGTCATAATATTTAGTAAAAAAAAAAAAAAAGGAAAGTGGGAGGTTGAGGCAGGCAGATCATCTGAGGTCAGGATTTCGAGATCAACTTGGCTAACATAGTGAAACCGTGTCTCTACTAAAAATGTAAAAATTAGCCAGGCATGGTGTTGGGCACCTGTAATCCCAGCTAATCAGAAGGCTGAGACAGGAGAATCACTTGAATCCAGGAGGAAGAATTTGCAGGGAGCCGAAATCAAGCCATTGCACTACAGCCTGAGTGACAGAGTGAAACTCCCTCTCAAAAAACAAACAAACGAACAAAAAACCAGGCATGATGAAGAAGTGGAGGCTTACGGAGATAGCCCCATGGAAAGCATGTGTGTTCATCTTAGGCCCATTCTTCACATTGGCTAGAAAATTTGGACTGACTATTTATTAATTCAGGAAAAGAATATCAACACAGGTGATGACCCTCCATAGAAGCTTGGTGAAACTGCATAAACATGTTAATTGAGGTTTGAGAAACATTTATCTTTGGAAAGTGGGATTAAGTTCCAAGGAGATGGTGATGGAGATGGTGAAAAAAGCCGTGACTCTTGGAAAGTAGTAAGAACCAGGCCATGACCACCTGTATTAGTTTGTTCTCATGCTTCTAATAAAGACATAACCATGAGTGGGTAATTTATAAAGGAAAGACATTTAATTGACTCACAGATTAGCATGGCTGGGGAGGCCTCACAATCATGGCACAAAGCTAAGGAAGAACAAAGGCACGTCTTACATGGTGGCAAGCAAGAGAGCATGTGCGTGGAAACTGCCCTTTATAAAACCGTAAGATCTCATGAGACTTATTCCCTATCATGAAAACAGCATGGGAAAAACTCACCCCCATGATGCAATTACCTCCCACTGGGTCCCTCCCATATCACATGGGGATTATGGGAGCTACAATTCAAGATGAGATTTGGGTGAAGACACAGCCAAACTATATCTCTGTGCCCCTGGCCCATCACAAATCTCACATCCTCACATTTCAACACCAATCATGCCCTCCCAACAATCCCTCAAAGTCTTAACTAATTCCAGCATTAACTCAAAAGTCCAAGTCCAAAGTCTCATCCGAGACAAGGCAAGTCCCTTCTGCCTATGAGCCTGTAAAATCAAAAGCAAGTTAGTTACTTGCTAGACACACTGGGGATACAGGAATTGGGTAAATATACCCATTCCAAATGGGAGAAATTGGTTAAAACAAAGCAGCTACAGGCCCCATGCAAGCCTGAAATCCAATAGGGCAGTCATTAAACCTTAAAGTTCCAAACTTTTCTCCTTTGACTCCATGTCTCACATCCAGGTCACACTGATGCAAGAGGTGGGCTCCCACAGCCTTGAGCAGTTTCACCCCTGTGACTTTGGAGAGTACAGTCCCCCCTCCAGGCTGCTTTCATGGACTGGCATTGAGTGACTGTGGCTTTTCCAGGTGCATGGTGCAAGCTATTGGTGGATCTACCATTCTGGGGTCTAGAGAATCATGGCTTTCTTCTCAGAGCTCCACTAGGCAGTGCTCCAGTGGGAACTCTGTGTGGGGGCTCCGACCCCACATTCCCTTCTGCACTGCCCTAGGAGAGGTTTCCATTGCACATGTTTCCATTTATAGAAACATCCAGGTATTTCCATACAACCTCTGAAATCTAGGCGGAGGTTCCCAAACCTCAGTTCTTGGTTTCTGTGCACTTGCAGTCTCAATACCACATGGAAATTGCCAAAGCTTGGGGTTTGCACCCTCTGAAGCAATAGCCTGAGCTGTACCTTGGCCTTTTTAAGCCATGGCTGGAGCAGCTGGGACACAGGACACCAAGTCTCTAAGCTGCACTCAGCAGGAGGGCCCTGGATCTGGCCCAGGAAACCATTTTCCTTCCTAGGTCTGCAGGCCTGTGATGGGAGGGGCTGTTGCGAAGGTCTCTGATGTGCAGTGGAGACATTTACCTCATTGCCTTGGTGATTAACATTAGACTCCTTGTTACTTTTGTAAATTTTTACAACAGGATTGAATTTCTCCCCAGAAAGTGGGTTTTTCTTTTCTATTGCAAAATTTTCAAACTTTTATGCTCTGTTTCCTCTTGAATACTTTGCCACTTAGAAATTTCTTCTGTCAGATACCCTAAATCATCTCTTTCAAGTTTAAAGTTACACAGATCTCTAGAGCAGGAGCACAATGCTGCCAGTCTTTTTGCTAAAGTATAACAAGTGTCATGTTTGCTACAGTTCCCAACAAGTTCCTCATCTCCATCTGAGACCACCTCCACCTGGACTTTATTGTCCATATCAGTATTAGCATTTTGGTCAAAGCTGTTCAGTAAGTTTCTAGGAAGTTACAAACTTTCCCACATCTTCTGGTATTCTTTTGAGCCCTCCAAATTGTCCCGCATTCCACTTGTTACCCACTTCCAAAGTTGCTTCCACGCTTTTGGGTATCTTAATATCAGTACCCCACTCCTGGTACCAATTTACTAGGGACACAGCCAAACCATATCACCACCATTGCAGTGCTTCTCTAAAAAGGCAAAGCAAGTCCTTAAAGCACTGGTAACAGGCTGTGACTCCCTTAGATCAGCTTCACTGTGATCAGTCATAGTGACCAAGAATCCAACCCAAAAGATTGGATCCTCAAAAACATTTGAGAAACGTTGAGACGATGGCTCCTTTACATTCCTATCTCTATTTGTCTCAGCTAATCTGCCTCTGTCTCTCTCTTTAGACCAATTTTCTCTGCTACTAAAGCAATGCAATGGTAGCAAATGACTGCCACTCAAGATTTAAAATGTACATAATTTACTTTCAACATGTGCATTCTGGCTCTCAGGAATTCCCTAAAACCCAATTAAAAATCATCGTAAGAGAATCAAGTGAATCAAGCAACCACTTGTGTTTCAATCAAGATTGGCCAGAGAGTCAGAGTTGCACAAAAGACTAGAACACCACTCCTGTGGATGGGGCAGCCATACAAAACTGGGATTACATCTCAAGGAAAATGGACATGAGTTGCACAGACATAAGGTGAAACAGACCTGTTTCCCACGTTCATCAAAAGACTGTCAGTGATCTCCCAGCCAATTTTCCCACTTTTTGGTTTTGTTCAGTTCATATGGGTGATGTGGTTGTGCTGTGATGAGTAATTGCTTCATGAATAGAGTCACAAGAGAGGCATAATACAGGACTCTTTTATGCTACCTTTCTGGGGAACAAGATACTAGGGACCCTTTAACCACTTACCCCATACTTTGATTTCACATGTGAAAACATTCCATTTTAATTTGGAGCCCTTTGTCTTCTTAGAGGGATACAGTGGGATACAGAAAGCTCCCCTTTACACACTCTTCAAATAAAAGATCGTATGCTAAGAACGTACCCATATTTTCAGTTACCTCAATATAAATTATACATTGATCTATCTTTTTTTCCCTGTAAGTTCTGCATCAAAGCTTAATTAACTTTCCTATCGGTAAGAGCCGAGGTGCAGTAATATTTCTCTGTGTGTTAAAAGGAATTGTTGGTTGTCATTCTCTTTATTATTTCCTTCCCAGCCATTTGAAGGATAAATGCTGCTGTCATGTTTACAGAAGCACCTGCATGAATCTGTGTATTTTATTATTGGAGTATCATGTTGACAAATTTCCAAAATGTTGTAATTTATGTTCTTGTAAATCACCATGCTGAGGTAATAAAGAATAAGTGTTTATGACAAGAAATGGGCTTAGCAGATGCTAAAAGGAGCATCAGTCATTGTTTGTCTTTTTCTGACTCTTAAGTCTTATCCTACGACTTCACTCCCTTCTCAAACTGCAGTTCCGAATGATGTCATTAGGTTGTATTTTTAGAAGAGGAATCATAACAATTTGGCATGGCAAATGGCAAACTTGCTACATTTCTTGTGCTGACTCAAATGATTTAATAAGTGTTGTTCAGAGTATGTGGTAGAAAGAATGCTGAAACCTTGTTTAGACTCAGCTAGAAACTGCTGATTAGTGCTGACCATCATAGACAGAGGGGAGAAGACTGACTACATATGAGCCATAATGTTAGCCAACTAAGTATTTAAAAATAGAACAAAGTATACAGAAGCTTTCAAAACCTTTGATAGAAATCAGATGTCATGGAGCCTGGAGATATGTGATTGTCACATACTGGTGTTAAATCACCCAGAGGACAGTTGATTTATTTTCATAGACTTCTGCAAATCTTCAAACATGCAACAAAAGCTCAACATCTACTGACCATTTACTAAGTGCCAGGCATTCTTTCTCTCAATTTTCACAACAGCTATTGCATAGGTGTTCTATATTTCCTGGTTTATTCTCACCAAAAAAAATGCAGATGGACCATGATTATTTATAAAAGTCAACCCTTGGTCTCATTAGTAATTTTTCAGAACAATGAATATTAGATCCATAAATGCATAGTTACTATGAAGTGCTAAATATTATCATACTTACCTTTTGAAGATGAACTTTTGGAAAACAGGAGAAAAAAAAGGTACAGACGTTTTCAAGTTCTTTTCTATTACCCATAGTTGGACCTTCAAATACAAATGCAAAAGAGAAGGAATCATATGGAAAATTTGTTCGCAATGGAATGTCTTGTTTATGTTTCTTTATGTTCAGATACTACCAAACACAACTTCACTGCATATAAATATGTTATGGAACTCATTTGGGTTGTACTTCATTATCATTTATCTTCTGCCGTTATTTATCAGTTATTGTAAGAGTTAAAAAGAGTCCTTGAAAATTAAAATAATAGTCAAGGAACACCTCTCTCCTCCACCAGGGAAATATTATCTAGAGAATATGGGTCAAGAAGATTTATTTTTATTAAAATTTGCTTTGCAAGATTCCCTTTTTTATTCTGATATTTGTGGAAAAATTATATGTCCACCTTCAATACATTTCTTGAAAACTCATATAGAGATGGTCAATGATTTGCATAGGGAGGCTCAGGTCATATAAACAAATCTTCCATTTCAGACGTTGTTATAGCCAGATTTTATTTTCTTAGAAAATAAAGCCAAAATATGAGCAATAGCCGCCGGTTGCATCTGCACATCTTTGTGATGGGCCCTACTTGAAAAGGCAAGAACGTTGTTTCTAAACCCTGTGGGTGTGCTCTGCCATAGCTATACTGCTGCTGTTCCATCTATAAGATAGTGAAACTCAGGGATGAAGCATCACATGGCAGAAAATGAGGCCATTTTTGAAGATGTTTTTATTTTTATTTTTGTAGAATCAGGAAGGTTTTATCAAAAACAAGTAGCACAGAAAGCGCCTAAAATCTCTAGCTGTAATTGTACTGCAAACAGAATATCAAGATAAAATGAACAATGACAGAGTGAAAGAACAAGAACTTTGGACTCCCAGAGACCTGCTCACAACCTTTATCTACCACTTTTCAACTGCATGAGACAAGTCACACTGATTAATAGATCCCTAAGACTGTTTCCTCACCTTTGAAAGTAGAATTAGAAAAATGCCCACTGCTGGTTTCATGAGGTGGGCTTCATGCCAACATGCAGAAAGGATACTAGAGATTGGATTCCATAGTCTACAGCATGAGTGAATATTGATCTATTTATGGAAGGACTAATTGTTCCTTCTGGCACAGAAGAGGGATGATGTCAAATATGGAGAAGAAAAAGGAGGTGTGCATTACAGAATATTAATATTTGATATTAAAGTTTAAGATTATCTCTGCATCAATAAACTTTTCAGATTCAAAATTCTCAAATTAGACTTGATTAGCATTGAATCTTTTAATTAGAAGGGAGCAGGCATAACTTGTTGCTATATTCTGATAGTCTTAAAATTAACATTTTAAAATATGCCTTTTGATTGTTGAGACAGAGTGTGGAGTGATAAAAAGAAAGGTAGATTGTTGTTTTTTATCCTGGATACATCGTTTTTTAGCTATGTGACCCAGGACAAGGTAACTAGTGCCTCTCAGCCTCAGTTGATTCACCTAAAAATGAGAATCCTAGCTCTATCAACCTGATAGTTTTTTTAGGACCACTATGGCCATTTTGTGAAGTGATTTCCCCCTGCTCTGGAAAGCTGTACCACTAGATCACCCTTTCCATTTATTTTATGTCATGGGTCACATTATTCCTGATGATCTCCTTTGCTTTATTATATTCTACCGTCCTTGAGGACACAGGAAGTATGTTCTTCATTGTGTTTCTACCAGTGCTTGCCACATAGTAGGTGCTCAAAATGGCTTTAAGGGAGGAAGGAAGGAAGATAAGGAAAACACACTTATTGATTGAATAATTACTTCATGTTTTCATTCATTTTAGAATGCGTGATTTAATGCCAGGTACTGTTATGATGTTTAGCCAAAAATAAAATGAACTCCCAATTTCAGCTCTTCTCCATGAAAGCATCTTGTTTTCTATGACTGTTAATATTTTTGCGCTGCCATTGGGTGAGTAGCTTGTGAGTGTTTGGTCCACCTTCGTGCTTAGAAAATGTGCAAGGACCCAAGGCAATGGAGTTCACTTAATAGTTGTCTGAATGGGTTGGAGAAAGAATAAGAAGAGAAGAGTAAAGCTGGTTTATAGATGATGCAGCTTCTTCAAAAGACTTTCTCAGGCATCTGCTTTATGCCAGGAGTATAGAAAGGATTCTGTCAGTACAAGAAACAACCAGGTGTGTTTTAGAGCTTTAGAGAGTATATGCATCCGGAGAAGTGATATCCTCTCTTATAATGCTCTCATCTGTCCTTTTCTTTGTAGAACAGTATTTTGTTGTTTACTTATTTTCTTTAAAATTTGTTCACAGCAGAATTTTATTTGGATGTTAAACTCTTCTGGAACAACACACACACACACACACACACGCGCGCACACACACACACTCTAAAGTTTTCTTTAAGCCTAACATTTCCAGATCCAATTTTTATAAGCCCACAGCTTGACCAATTACCTTCTTAGAGTCTCAAAATGTATTTAAAATCTCTAAATGTGATCAACAAATAAATATTGTAGCGCCTAATGTGGTTTGGATCTGTGTCCCCACCAAATCTCATGTCAAATTGTAATCCCCAGTGTTGAAGGTGGGGCCTTGATGGAAGTGATTGGATCATGGGGATTGATTTCTCACGAATGGTTTAACACCATGCTCCTTGGTACTTTCATCACGACAGTGAATGAGTTCTCATGAGATCTTGTTTTTAAAAAACATGCAGCACCTCCTGCTTCTCTCTCTCTCTTTATCCTGCTCCTGCCAAGTAAGATACCTGTTCCAGCTTTGCCTTCCACTATGAGTAAAAGCTCCCTGAAGTCTTCTGGGAAGCAGATGCTGCCATGCTTCTTGTACAGCCTGAGGAACTATGAGCCAATCAAACCTCTTTTTTTTTTTCCTATGAATTACCCAGTCTCAGGTATTTCTTTACATTAGTGCAAGAATGGACTATACACCACCTTTTGTTTTACTTTGTTTTGTTATGTTCTGAGAGGAAGTTAAGTTAAATCTTTCTAAAGACAGACTACAAGCAACTAATGTAGAGCTTCATGGTTAGTGGTAGTTTGTCATAGAACACATGACAAGGTATATATAGTCTACTTTCCCAAGAGTGCCTATTTTGTTCAGGGATATTGGGAAATATATTTATACTAAACCAAATATTAATAAATGCAAAAATACACTGGCATTTTAAAGATAAACAGACACTTTGAAGAAACGTCTCACTCATACCTGGTCGTTTCTTATGGCTACCTCAGGTTACACAAGATGAGTGGTAGAGAATCTCCAAAGTTAGACTTACCTGAGACACTCTGTATGTGAAGAGGTTCTAGGTAGAATAGAATGGTACTAACTCTAAAGGCATTGTTCTCTGTATTGTACAGGTAGGCTAAGATCTAAAATTCTAACATTAGAATTTATTTACTGACTTTCAGGGTTGATTCATTTAGACTTGACTACGTTTTAAAAAATCTAGTTATTTCCTACATAGTGTCTTAGATTATTCTGTTCACATGTGCCAGGAAATAATTTGCCATCACTTAATTCCTAATATATACATACCCTTCTCATTTTTTAAGGCCGGTCTCAAATTCTACTTACACACACACACACACACACACACACACACACTCACAACACACTTCCTTGAAAACTCTGTTCTCCTGTTACTTTCAGCCAGAATTTATCAAATGTATCAGAAGTTTAAAAAATGTGTATTAAATCTTAATCCTATAAAGACATTATTTCAGGCACCTGGGATATGGCTTTGACAAAAGAAATTATCTGGGTTACGTCTCTATTTTCACTTACAATTGTTAGTATTTGTTTGTTATTTTGCAAACCACTTGTTATAGTTACCTAAAAATATATAGTGCAGGCCGGGCGCGGTGGCTCAAGCCTGTAATCCTAGCACTTTGGGAGGCCGAGACGGGCGGATCACGAGGTCAGGAGATCGAGACCATCCTGGCTAACACGGTGAAACCCCGTCTCTACTAAAAATACAAAAACTAGCCGGGCGAGGTGGCAGGCGCCTGTAGTCCCAGCTACTCGGGAGGCTGAGGCAGGAGAATGGCGTAAACCCGGGAGGCGGAGCTTGCAGTGAGCTGAGATCCGGCCACTGCACTCCAGTCCGGGCGACAGAGCGAGACTCCGCCTCAAAAAAAAAAAAAAAATATATAGTGCACCGGACTGGACATGAACATTGAAGTCATCAGAATTGGTGCTAAATCAGAGCTTTACTTTTGACAAATATGTGACCTTTAAAAGCTTCTCTGAATCTTAGCCTTTGCATCTTAAAATATAGAGACAATATTTGTATTATCCATCAATTATGATAGATGTTAAATTTATAAAAAACTGTATATCTATAGAATGGGATGTTCAGCAGTCAGAGAGCTACAAATATTGTTCTCCCATTACTCTTTTTAAGTCTATAATTGTCTTTGAGGGCAGCATATTCCATAGAATTTAGCAGATTGATAAGCAAATAGTAGAAACAAAATAAATAAACAAATAGTTTACAAAAATCAAGATAAAGAATGAATATTACTGGATATACTCTAGGGAGAAGTGACATAGTCATAGATGCTTTCAAACAAATGAAGGGTTGGAGAACAAATAAAGCAATGTGGAGGGGGCATCATTAAATGTCTGTAAGGTGTGGATTGAGGGTGATTCAGTATGCAGAAACTGAGAGCTCAAGTTGGACCTAACTCCATTGTTTATCAAAGACCAGCTCTATCTACCACCATACCCTTAGATGTAGCTCTTTCTTTCCCTGTTTCTCTGTTCTTAGGCGGTGGGGAGAGGGTCACAGGCATTTCAGGACCAAGGCCAGCAGTAGGTTGCTTTTTCAAAACCCAATTCTGTGTCTGCACTTTCAGGACCTACGATGGAGGGAGTTTTATTAGGCACTACCACAAGAAGGTTCATTTTTATTCTTGAATCAGTGACATACCCCTGAGAGTTGGATGTTTTATCCTGAGGTTCTCTAAGCACCCAGTTTCCTCTTTTCCTAGAACTAACTGTTCACCAAGTGATCCTGATATTGCAGCTAAATCATTGTTATAGTTATGATATTACACTAAACCAAAACTAATTTCAGATCATTTCAGATCACGAATATATGAAAGGGAATAGGATAATGACCTTAAAGTGCTGAACAGATAGGGTCATGTGTTGGACCTATGCTAATTGACTTCCTGAGAAGAGTTCCTCCTGGGGTGCCAGTAACCTTTCATTTTAATATATGCCAAAATTAGAGACTTCTCTAAGCTACTGCCACCCAAGTGCATCTTCAACACGGATGTCTTTTTTTTTTTTTTATCTTTGAGACGGAGTCTTGCTCTGTTGCCCAGGCTGGAGTGCAGTGGCGCGATCTCGGCTCACTGCAAGCTCCGCCTCCCAGGTTCACACCATTCTCCTGCCTCAGCCTCC
>NW_012121265.1:10236817-10259200 GCF_000951035.1 Colobus angolensis palliatus
CCCAGGCTGGAGTGCAGTGGCGCGATCTCGGCTCACTGCAAGCTCCGCCTCCCAGGTTCACACCATTCTCCTGCCTCAGCCTCCCAAGTAGCTGGGACTATAGGTGCCTGCCACCACGCCTGGCTAATTGCTTCCTGGACCTTTTACCAACTGGTCACATCACTAATAAATGTCTCTGTTGTTTTATTTATATTGACACTTCAATATCTATGATTCTCTCATTCTTCTGATAAATATTTTTCCTACTAATCTCCTGTATTAGAAGGAGATCAGTTAAGGACATCTTAAGCAGAATTCTGATCCTTGAAGATCCTTCTGTCTAATTGGCAATATAAGATATGTACATGTAAGAGGATAATTAACATTACATGTTGTATCAAATTAGTTTAAAAAATATCTGCTCCAAAATTATCATGGAGTGGTGGAACAAGAAGGCTTCCAAGAATAAGTAATAGCTAAGAGGATTGTAATAAATGACCAGGGATTAGAAGGGTGAAAAATAGACTAAGGGGCTTCCAAGCCTGGGGATTAGCATTTCCACTAGCAATTAACCAAATAGCGTATGTGCAACAGCATTTCAGACTGGCGAGGGGCTTTGCCTTATTCTTATTTTATTTTCTGTATGTAGCTTATACAGGTTGGGAAGATGATAGACAGTCAACAAAAATTTGTGGACCAGGGATATGGTATGAATCAGTGAAAAACATACTGAGTTAAAGCTCGAATGGACTTTTGGCTTTATCACTAAGCAACTGTGAAACAGAATATTAAATACCCTCTCTGCAGCTAATTTTCCTGTTGATAGGAACATATTGCCTGCCTCATAAATTTTTTTCTGAGCATCTCTTCTCATTTTAAAACTCTCCCTGGTTAAACATAGCCACATGCGTGGTTTCTGCTACCCTCTGTATGCTGAGGACTTCACATCTGAGTCTCCCATGCCAATCAGTCTCACAGTGTATACCTCTGCTTCTGCTTGTTGGCCTGACATCACCTACTTTATGCCCGTGAACATCTTAAAATCAAAGTGAAAAAAAGACATATCCCCCCTTTCTGTTCCACTCCCCTGTGAGGCTCCTTTTGCTGTTTGCTCTTTGTATTCTACATTGTAGTGAATAATAACCTCTCTATCTCAAAACTTCAAAGTCTCAGAGATGCCTCAGCCTCAACCAGCTGAAAAACTAACAAAAACAAAATGCAGATTCACTCCAGCAAGCTAGGAATGGGTAAGTTTCTTATGTTGCCTCTTCCAAGGGCATTTTCGTATTATCACAGATGTATCAAAACCTCCTTTTATTTGTAGATTTCAGTGCATTCTATATACTTTTAAAGGAACTGATATTTTTAAAATTCAAATCTCAGTAAGAGGTTATGGAGTGGCAATGGGAGGTGCTTTTTGATTAGGGAAGCTGCCTGACTCCAGTTACTTCTCACCAACCACATACTGGCATTCATTCTAACCACAACTTAGTTGGCACAGGAACATACCATGCCCAGCACTTAGTAGAGTACTACTAAGTGAAAACAAAAAAAGATTTACAAATTAATGAATGATCCTGTAAATGCAATGAATCCTCTAAAAGTGGACATATGTACATGTGCAGCTAGAATAGCTGTCTCCCAAATCAAAAATCACGATACACTACCTTGAGGGTATAGACTGAGGATGTGTAAAGTTGGCACCTGACACAGGAGACTGCAAATTAATTGCCTGTAAAGCTCAGACTACCTCACTGATGTCTTTCATTAAGAATCTTAATGCATCAAGTCAGTTAATCTAGTTCTGCAGGTTTTTTGAAATAATGACACAAATTCCAAAGTTAGGGCACATAATTTTGAGAAAGAACATACATTTGAACTTTACTCTTAATAGGATCAAAGAAAACAGGCCATTCTTCTGGGTTTGGAGTGGAATGAAACCCTGCATAAATTATCAGGGTGTTCATTACTAACCTTTCCCCTGCCAATGATAATATGAAAGCCTTGAGTAATGGGTATGGGCATTTCTAAAAGGCAAAAGATTTATACAATCTGAAGAGAAACCAGAGTACTGACTATGGGCCTCTCTAAGTTCACTGTATACCATAACATGTTTTGTACTCTGAGGTACCTCACTTCAAAGAGAACTCTCTGTTGGATTCTAAGTCAAACTACCCTCTTTGTTTGAATAATTAGATTTTTAGGCTCACTGTTGAGTTGGTATGATACATTTATATGTAGAATACTACAGTCATCCCTCACTATCCATATGGGATCATTCCAGTACCCCCATGTATATCAAAATCTGTGCATACTCATGTCCCTCAGTGGAACCCACTTATATAAGAAGTTGACCCTTCATATCCATGGGTTTTGCATCACCCAAATACTATATTTTTAATCTATATTTGTTTGTTGCAGTGGAACCTGCAGCTATGGAAGCCAACTGTATTTATTGAAAATAAAATCCATGTATAAGTGGGTCAGTACAGTTCAAAGACATGTTGTTTAAGGGTCTACTGTATGTATATATTTCATATGTTTTATATAATAATTTAAAAATTTAACAGTTAAAGGGGGAAAGTTGTAGTGTAGCTCTGGAGTTTTTGCTATAGAAGTTGTCTCAAGAATTACTGAGCTGGAGGCTTTTGAAGTTTCTTTTGCTGCTATATCTGGCTGCTACTGTGTTTGCCTATATGTTTAGCAGTCTGACGCTGAGCTAATTTGGGTTTGTAAGCCTTGGAAGAAGTGTGCAGAATTCAGCTTTACTGAAGGCTAACTGAGACAGTTTAGTTTGAGGACTGAGTGGCTGCCAACCTATAATCAGCTGACAAGGAAGGGAGGTTCCACTACCAAAGGTGACACTTGTGTTCAGGTAGATCAAACCTAGTTCAGTTTTTTTCCAGTTTATTAACTGTGTGTGGCTTTTACTGGTGCTAAATTTGAGGCTATAAGTCAAGAGCATGAGATCTTATCAGCCTGTCCTGCACTCTGGATATAGCAAAAGTAGGATTAAAATTTGATTTAAAATCCTGAAGAAGCTCATTCCAGAGAAGCTAGTTAATTAGGATGTAAATGAGAGACTCTTTATAGCAGGAGAGGACAGCTGTAGACAACATATGCTAATCTCTTTACAAGGCAATGGTTATATGCAATTAAGGGGGAAATCCTTTTAAGGGAATGCAACACCATTCTTAGAAAAGAGTATAAATTGAAGGTATTTGAAGCAAACTTTTGGAACTGATTCAATACAGAGACCTAAGTATAAAATACAGGTTCCTTCAATTTCTTCAAATCCCTTGAAATGCTAGAAAGAATATTTAGAAAATCCATAAGCATTCTTGAATATAGAAGGATAACCTTCAACAGATGAGCAACTGTAAAGACTCCTAAATAGATGATCAGCAAAATGAAGTTAATTGAAAAAGGAAACCTCAGCCCTGGCAGGCACATTGGAGAACTGCTGTAGAAGGAGATATGGGTGGACCTTAGATGTGGAAATTGATGCTCGATTTAAGTAGCTTTTCTAAGTGACATAGTAATAGAGGTAAATTTCAAGCCCAGTAGTATCTCATTCCCATGTCTCTGAGTTCATTGCCTCCTCTCTGTGTGCCAGACACTTTACATAGCATTTCTCATTTGCCTTCTCACAAAAATTCTATCAAGTTTCTCCTGTGGACCTTGGGCCAATGATTCAACTGGACCTGTGTTTTCTAAGAAATTGCTCTTAAAGCCTATATTTCTTTTTTGTTTCTCCTTATAATAATATTAATAAACAGCCAGATAAAGATTTCAGGTCTTCTAAATCTGTACTACACTCTTCATTGGAGAAGTTGTCTTTATTCTAGATTAACCAACTAGTATAGATGTGTGCTTTGTGTTGTCATATTATAACCTCATTTCAGCCTCGGAAGAAATAACGTTATTGTTGTGAGCATTTATTTGTATCCCTCTTTAATGTCCTAGCCTTCTTCCATGTTCTTTGGATTCACAGATATAAAGCCTGGTCTGATACAGATATGAAAAATCAACCTGTGGTATACTTGTTTTTATTCTATGAGTAGCATTCATTATTTAAGAAATGTATTTTCTATATTTATTTCATTGTAGATGGCAAAATGGTGCCTGAGTGACCAGGAGAATCAATATCCAAGGTTCAGAAGTGCAAAAATGTTACAGGAGGTCCCTAGCTTAAGAAAATGTAGCATGTGCAAAGGAGATTTACAAAATGATGCATAAGTGGATGACTATCAATTTTCCAAAAGATCTTATGATCTACAATAAAATGGGAGGCTCTTTAAGTGACAACTTTAAATGTTAAGTGTTTGTTTATAGTGTATTGTCAAGAAGGGGATCAAAGGGAGATTAAAAAACAATTGAACTAAAATGAAACAAACTATTGCAGACAGAATATAAATTTCAAAGAAAGTTGTGGTATTTTTGAAATGGTTTGTAAACATCAATGTAGGTAAACGCTTTTGACTCACAACACCTCATTAGATCAATTGAAACCTTTTTAGTCAATGACAAAAATGAATTATGCATCAAGTAGTATTTTTATTCATAGACCAGAAAATGAAAAAGTCTAGAGTTAGTTTGGCTTCCAAAATAACTTGATTATGAGATTAAATTATATCATCAGTGCATTTTCTATATCTAGGGTCCACTTTTGTATTGTTCTCACTCTCAGAAAGGCTCTCACCATAATAGGGCATGGAGCTTCAGTAGCAGGTCCAAGCTACATCACTGTGGGTTAAATCTGAAAGGAAGGAAAATCATGCCTTTCTTCCAGCACACAAGCCAAGTTCTGAAATGAGCTCTGATTGTCTACATTTGAGATCTATTACAAGCCTGAACCAGTTTTTTTGTACCCAGAGGGATGAACTGTGCTAATTGGCTTAGGCCAACTTCACATGCCTCTCTCTGAACCTGGAGGTTGATCACCCCCAAAAATGTGAGAAGCTGAATCCCAAAAAGTATATAGTTTGGTGAGCATACACTGATGTTCAGCAGTCGTATGAAGTATGATCAGGAAATAAGGTGATCCTCAGGCCAGCACCTAAGAACAAATGATGATAGTACTTCCACTGGAGGTGAAATCGGATTTTGGCCTTGCTACAAGATGTAGTAGAGCACAGAAGAAGATGTAAAGCATCCTTTCCCACAGGGCAAATCCTTCCAGTCACCTCTGGCTAATTCAGTATGCCCACCCCACCCCCCCAGTGCATGTATTATCACTCTCCTCTGCAGTTCACACATCAGCCTTATGCATTGTCTCAACTCCTAATGCAAGCTCAGAGCTTGGATGAAGGATGATATCTACTTAGCTGAGAACTGGAAAGAAAAAGGATAAGTTTTCTTTCTCTTTTGTATTATAAGATAAAAGTAGGTAGGTAAAATGGAGAGCGTGAATCTGACCTAAGGGGGAGCTCCAGAACATTGCTGCTGTGTGAGATGGCAGGAACAGAACTGCAATTGCAATTTTTCAGGAAAATCCAGGAATCCTCAGCTTAGTTGATAGTTTCCAACTATTAAATATTGACTTAAATGAAAGCAAACCAGGTGCAGTGTGGTGGCTTATGCCTGTAATCCCAGCACCTTGGGAGGCCGAGGCATGTGGATGACTTGAGGCCGTGAGTTCGAGATCATCCTGGCCAACGTGGTGAAACCCTGTCTCTACTAAAATTACAAAAATTAGCTGGGCATGGTGGTGTGCACCTGTAGTCCCAGCTACTCAGGAGGCTGAGGCAGAATAATTGAAATCACAGAAGAACTGTGATTTCAAATATATGGATGTCTACCAGTTACAAAGAGAGATTAATATTTTTTTCTCTATGGCTCCAGAGGTTTGAGTTTGCATTAGTGAGTAAAGGACACTAGAGAGAAATTTCGTTTGGATAGAAGATACCAGTTATCAAAGCTGTCGTATACAGATGGAGATGCTTCAATAGACATTCTGAGTTCGCTGTTATTTTAAGTATTTAAACAAAGATTACAGAAACACTTGGCAGCAATATTGCAAGAGGGACTTGAACAATGGAATTTAGGGTTGAGTGAATGAAATAGTGGTTTCTAAGTTTGACTGCCACTAGAATTACCTAGAAAGATTGTTAGACATGTATTAAATATAACATTTGACTCACTATGTATGCAATAAAAAAGTGGGTAACTCTAATAAAACACATCTGGGTGATTCTGTTACATTCACCTCTCAGCAGAAACACTGGAGTAGGTCTCCATAAACCTCTTATACCCCCAAGATTATCAGAAAAGAAAAAAAAACCAAGTAATCATTAATATCTATTGAGGAAATGCTTTGTTCTGGGTGCTGGCTACTTGTATTATATTTCATTTTATGCTCACTCATTGCTACCGTTTTATAAATGATAAAAAGGAGTCTTCAAGAAGTTAAATAAATGGTAACCATGAGATTACAGGGTAAGTGAAGAAGTAAAATTTTGAATTTGGAGATTTACTCCATAATACCTTAATTCACAGGCTTAGTATTCGTTTCTTTGTGCCTTAGAGCGTGCTTTTGGATACAGGGATATGGCCAGGTGTTGGATGGGGTGATACTCCCAGGAAGAGAATAATAACTAATACCTATGACAGATCTTCAAGCACCAGCTTCTGTAATGTCCTTCTCCTCAAACAGAATAATTGTGGATGTCACCTTACCCCTGAGCACTGAGCTGACCTCTGTGAATATATGATTAAATGAAATGCCGGGTCAAGAGTAAGGAGAAGAGAAATGAGGCAACAACAACAAATGAAAGTATTTTCTAAATGGAATACTGTTTATCTGATTAATCCTTTAGGCCACCTGCCCACATTTAATGACTACTGTCCTTGGCCACGCAGAATTCTGTAATGAACATGAAAAAAATCTGGTAATACAAACACAAGCAAGATGACCTGATTCAGAAGGAAGTGGGGCAGTGCCTGCAGTGTTAAACGTTTTAATTTTTAATATCTCTACAGTTGTAGCAAGGCAGAGCAGAGTTTTGTTTACTTCTCTAGTTTACTCTTTTCTC
The DNA here is from genome assembly GCF_000951035.1 of Colobus angolensis palliatus. Classification (NCBI taxonomy): domain Eukaryota; kingdom Metazoa; phylum Chordata; class Mammalia; order Primates; family Cercopithecidae; genus Colobus; species Colobus angolensis. The sequence continues at coordinate 10,243,831 of NW_012121265.1, forward strand.
CAGCATAGGCCAAGGCAAATGAGAAGAAATTTCCATTCATAAAAGGAAGACCACATTTTACTAAATTGAAATGGGCTCCAGATTGTAAAGGTTCCCTGGCCTTGACTCTTTTTATTCATTCTCAAGAAATCAATGCCCAGTTTTTGTTGCTTCTAGTTCTTTTAACAGAGGATGCTTGGAGATGTCATGAGAAAGGGCCAGTGATGCATATAATCTGTTGCAGAATTGCAAATAGCTGAGACAAGTTCAATACACACACACATACACACATACACACTCACACACACATTCACATTGTCTGAAAGCACTGTAAACACACTGGCATAATTAAACAAACTATAAATTTAGAGTTAATGATCTTTCTGGAAAAGAACAATTGGACCATTGTGATGAACAATTCTACTTAGTTAATTGTTTTGGGTCTTGCAGTTGCATGATAATATCAACAAGGAATTCAAATGGCATCTAAGACACACCATCATATTTCTTTCTTTACTGAGGTTTTGAGCTATCTTGATGTCCTCTTTATGACACAATATGTGTGTTACCTCTCCAGATAAATTGAGTTAAGTCCCTGTAAATGTAATAATATGGGAAGAGAGAAAGTAGACAATGAGACTCACTAGGAGATTTACTACAATAGGGTAGTAAAAATAGAAAGGTGATATTGCCTTTGACACTCAATTTAGAGGTAAAATTTCTGCCTATCTCCATGCCAAATATATAGTAAGCTCCCAGTAAATATTTACTAAACTGAATTCAATTTGGCAACTGATTGGTTAAGGAAAAAGTTAAAGCTGATTTTAAGTTGAAAGCCAAGGTATTCATAGTTGAGGACCAGGAGGGGCAAGAATTTGGTAGAATATGAAGGCTGGTGATTTTAGTTATGACTATATGTCTTTTTCAACAGTTCAAATTTCTGTTTATTTAATTCAGATTTAAGAAGAAGAACATGTAAAAAGTCAAGAACTGGCAAATTGTGAGATGTCAGTATTGCAACAAAAGAATGGCTTCTACATATAAAAAGTTCAATTAAAATTGTTTATTTGTATTTTTTGAGACAGAGTCTTGCTCTATTGCCAGGCTGGTGTGCAATGGCATGATCTTGGCTCACCGCAACCTCCACCTCCTGGGTTCAAGCAATTATCGTTCCTCAGCCTCCTGACTAGCTGGGGTAACAGGTGTCCACCACCACACCTGGCTAATTTTTTGTATTTTTAGTAGAGATGGGGTTTTGCCGTGCTGGCCAGGCAGGTCTCACACTCCTAACCTCAAGCGATCCACCTGCCTTGGCCTCCTGAAGTGCTGGGATTACCAGCATGAGTCACCATGCCCAGCCAAAAATTCAGATTTTTAAAATGTGGCTCTCCAGTTGGCACTTAGGTACAAGGGAATGAGACTGGACTCATTCAGGTATAGCGTCTCAGTTTGCACAAGAGTCATTATTGTTTATAACAACCAATTTCACAATGAACTAAGTTGAGGAAAATGCTCTCTGTCCTAGCAGCGAAACATAAGGAAGTCTGAGGTGAAGTCTGTAAATATGTATCCTAAAGCCAAATGTCAATTTTATTGTAAGCTATGCTATCTACCAGCAGAATGCACCTTTCATTTATCAGGTCTCCACTGACATGTCCCTCTAATGTAATTTCCACTTCTTTCAAAAGTAGTCTCAAGTATTCCAAATGTACAGATAGAAATTTTAGAGTCACATAGAGATGGAGAAAGTGCTTGGTTTATTGATTATTTGGGGCCTCTTTACCTCGTGAACTTTATTAAATTTAACAGGAAAATAGAGGCAACTAAATACCAATGATCATCCGGATTAAATGCCCCTTTATTTTCTTTTAAATAGCATGTATCTTAAATAATCTTAAATAATTATTTCAGAGTTTTAAGCCTGAGGCCCAATCACACCTCAGTCATGAATGTGGTGTCTGTGGGTTGTCATGTCTATTTCTGACCCTCGGGATGGTTTGATCTCCATCCTTTACCTTTTTGACTAACAGATATTGAAATTGGTGAGACTATTTCATGGATGGTGAAGGAGGTATGCAGTTGAACTTATTTTACTGGCACAAATGGATCTCATTGAAAACCATATTACCTTTTTCTTTGTACTTAGCCCTTGACATTGGTCCAGAAAAAGTCTAAGAAAGAGTAATATTGAGATCATAAGAAAGAGGATTCATATCTCTTTAGATAGTTGCTCTGGTTTAGGTGCCTGATTAGTTTATTCCTTGGATTTGTAAATAAAATAATATCCATTTAATTGTGCCTTGCTCTGCACCACAAAGGTGATCTTTTTTGTTCCATGGCAAGATGGACTTTGTTCCTGGATATCCAGTAACTAATAGCTTTGCATTCACAGGTAAATCACCTCTTTCCCTTGGTTTCTCATACTGTGCCTAAAAGGGGATGGGGCTGTATTTTCCCATTCTGGAGACTGAGGATGTTCTTATTCTCAACTCATCACTCCATGTTGTGAGATCAGTTTTGAACCCTGCTTCCTGTGTTGTGGGTAATAGTGTATAATTTCAGTTTCAAAGATTCTGTGAAAGATAGTTCATTTCACTGAAAATAATAGAAACAGATTGATGACAGAAGCATAGGTGATAAAAGAATATCCTTGAACTTTTTCCCCTATTTTGTTCAGAAGTAAAATGTAATCTCCATTGAAGCTGGGCATCTGGAAATACTGAGAGTCTCCATTGAGGTTGAGCATCTCAACATACTGTGTTATGTCAACCAGCCCATGCATGCCAACTATTATTAACTACCTCATTTTTTATGATCTCTAATGTAATAATATTTAATGCTGAGCAGGTGTTCTTAATTCTCATTGTATACTATTTTTATTCGTATGTGATGGAATGGCTCCATGTCCTCTAACACCTGACTAGAATGAGGCACCTCTACCACCAGAAAGCCTCACTAATGGCAGATCACAAAACAGAAATACAACATAGAATTTTGAGTTACTGAAAACTTATTAAAATATTTTATAACTGACTTTTCTTTCTAAATAGTTTCATCACTTATACTAAGTTGATACTTGGAATCCAAGTGAATGTTCATGAATCAATAAGTAGAACAATTTAGAATTTGTTAACTGGGTATCTTATTGCATTTAGTGTGTAGGATTATCAAAATATCCCGGGGGCAGTAATATACTTTTGTATAAACAGTAGCTCAATTATCTTAGTACAGAAAGGAAAATGTTTTACAAAAGTTAGGTATTGCATAATACCTGCATGCTCTGGAGTCAAAGCAACACAGAAAAAAGAATTGTCCTGGAAGTGGTTTAAGTCAGACACAAAAGAAAGAAAAGGGTGAGGAAGAACTAGGATGTGAGAGTCAAACTGCACACTATAAACCAAAATGCAGGTTTTGTTGAAATATCTTTGTCCACAAAAATTGTACTAGTAATTGCCAAGCAATCTAGAGAGTAACGCATTGTCTACATGCAAAGGCAAGAGTTTATAAAGATGATTTTTGTTGTGATGAACAATTTGTGCATATGTGTGTCTGTGTGTGTAGGAATGTGTATATGTGTGTGAAACCCTAATGTATTTTCTAACTGATGATTAATTTCAGAGTAGTCAGAGAAAAAAAATTTAAGTGAAGGGAAAGGAATCTCTTCTACAGTGGGAACTGAGCTTAAAACAGGAGAAATTGCTTCAGGGTTAAATATTATATTTTTAAATTTGGACATGACAATCTTTCCTAAAGAAAAGTTTGGCCAAATTAATAAGGGGCTATTCTGAAATTCCAGGTGGAAAAGCACGGCATGTTCCACACTGAGATTTGTGGTTTGTGGAAAGATAAAACAAAAATTGGCAGATTTATCAAAACAAAGCCTTCACTTTTTCATCATGATTTTGATGAGGGTAAACCCTGATATGCAGCTCAAATATTGGCTGCTCAAGGGAATTTTTTTTCCCCACAATTATGGATAAATCATCTGTTTTGAAGAACAGTTTTATGTAGAATTATTTGGGGGAGAAAGAGTTCATGAATACATGAAGAGGCTGGAATCAAAATTAGCTATAGTTGGAATGAACGAAGGCTTGGCTGGATCACAGTTGTTCAAATCCAGGAACCTGGTAGGATGCCTGGATTACTAGCTCTTTGTGTTAGTCAGAACTCAGCTGGCTGGCAAAATAGCCCTTCCAGGCACTGACGTGGAAGCCAATTGAGGGAATAACCTTCCCTGAGCCAAGAAATCTCCACCTCGGACATCTTCCTCAATGGCTACGCATTCTTGTCTCTGCTACCACTGAACCCTGATGTTTCCAAAATTCATAAAAGGAAATTTGTGTTTACTGAACTTCTTCCTCAGACTAGATGCTGGCACTAAAGATTCAAAAAAGAAAGGTCCAGTCTCTGCCCTTAAGATGTTCACAATTGTTTGAGGGAAGGCAGAGATAAATTATTACTATGCTATTGGTAAGAGCTACTATAAATGTTTGTCCTGGGTATAATAGGAATAAAGTTGAGTAATGAACATGGTATGGGATGGGGCAAGGTCATTCAAGAAAAGGTGTTTGCAAATATCTAGTCTGCATGTTGAGAAATGAATAAGGACTTGTGATATGAGCAAAAGAGAAAAGGAGAATATTAAGAACAATAGCCAACCTTTGTAGAGTGCTCACCAGGCAAACATCGTTGCACTTCATACCCCCCATCATCCTATGTTAGCTACTGTTACTATCTCCATCTTACAGATAAGAAAGTGAAAAGTCAGTAGAGGGTAAGTGATGGACACAATACTCAAACCCATCCTGTTTCCAAAAGGTCTACTTTTCACCAAGACTCATATATCAAAACAGAAGGGAAGCGAATTAATGTGAAAGTAACAAGTTATAATTGTTTTTCACATTTGTGTAGTAGAGCTAAGTGAGAAAAAGAGAAAAATAAGAGGCTAATAACTGTGTTTTAAAGGTAGGAGAACGCTAAATCATCAGGGATTATACAAGCCATGTTATAGAGTATGGATTATTACCTGGAAAAGTATTGAAGTGTCATTGAATGGTTATTTGCAGTGGAATGGCAAGGTCAGATTCGCATTTGTGGAGCTTACTATGGAGGAATTGTGGCTAAATGAATTGGCAGCAAGTGAGGATAGAATTAGGGAGACAACTCAAGAGGTTGTTGCAATAATTCAAGAAAGAAGGAAGGAAGGAGGTGCAGGACTTCTAGGTTGACTGAGTAAGGAGCTTGACTAAGTTGCTCAGCAGATGCTCCTTCCAGCAAAACAAAAATTTAATGGGTGAAAATTATATTTAAACAAATACAAGTCATTTGAAAACCCTGGATATTTTCCCGAGGGCATAGAGCAAATGGAGAAACATTCACTCAAGAAAATCTACTAACTCACAATGGTTACAGTGAGAGTCTGGACGTTTGAGCCATGACTCATGCCCTTACTCCACTTAACCAAGTTCTGTGTTACAAAAGTTTCATCCAGTCATTCTGAGTGATGTAAGATGGTATCTCATTGTGATTTTGATTTGCATTTCTCTGAATGATTAGTGATGATGAACTTTTTTTTTCATATGTTTGTTGGCCACTTTTATGTCGTGTTTTGAGAAGTGTCTGTTCATGTCTTTTGTCCATTTTTAATGGGGTTATTTGATTTTGCTTGTTCAATTGTTTAGGTTTCTTACAGATTCTGTATATTGATGTTTGTTAGATGCATAGTTTGATAATATTTTTTCCTGTTGTCTATGTTGTCTGTTTGTTGATATTTTTCTTTGCTAGGCAGAAACTCTTTAGTGTATTCAGGTACCACTTGTCAATTTTTGTTTTGTTGCCATTGCTTTTGAGGACTTAGTCATAAATTCTTTCCTAAGGCTGATTTCCAGAATAGTGTTTCCTGTGTTTTCTTCCAGAATTATTTTAGTTAAAGGGGTATATTGAAATATTTAATCCACCTTGAGTTAATGTTTGTATGTGGTGAAAGGTAGGGGTCTAGTTTCATTCTTTTGCATGTGTCTAGACAGCTATCCTTGCATCATTTATTAAGTAGGATATCCCTTCTCTATTCCTTATTTTTGTTGACTTTGTCAAAGATTACATGGCTGTAGGTGTGCTGCTTTATTTCTAGATTCTCTATTCTGTTCCATTGTTCCACATGTCTGTTTTAGTACCAGCACCATGCTGTTTTGTTTACTGTAGCCATATAGTGCAGTTTGAAATCAGATAATGTAATGCCTCTGGCTTTTGTCTTTTTGCTTAGAATGGTTTTGGCTATTTCAGTTCTTTTTTTTTTTTCTATATGAATTTTAGAATTTTTTTCCCTAATTATTTGAAAAATCACCTTGGCAGTTTGACAGGATAGCATTGAATCTGTAGATTGCTTTTGGCAGTATGGCCGTTTTCAAAATTTTGATTCTTGCAGTCCATGAGCATGGAATGTTTTCCTGTTTATTTGTTTGTTTGTTTCTTTGAGACAGTCTCGCTCTGTCATCCAGACTGGAGTGCAGTGGCGCAGTCTCAGCTCTCTGCAAGCTCCGCCTCCCGGGTTCACACCATTCTCCTGCCTCAGCCTCCCCAAGTAGCTGGGACTGCAGGCACCTGTCACCACGCCCAGCTAATTTTTTTGTATTTGTATTTTATATTAGAGATGGAGTTTCACCATGTTAGTCAGGAAGGTCTCCATCTCTTGACCTTGTGATCCACCTACCTCAGCCTCCCAAAGGGTTTTAAAAAATTTTTAATTATACTTTAAGTTCTGGGATACAACTGCAGACGGTGCAGGTTTGTTACATAGGTATACACGTGCCATGGCGGTTTGCTGCATCCATCAACCCGTCATCTACTTTAAGTATTTCTCCTAATGCTATCCCTCCCCTAACCTTCCCATCCCCCAATAAACCCTGGTGTGTGATATTCCTCTCCCTGTGTCCATATGTTCTCATTGATCAGCTCCCACTGATGAGTGAGAATGTGCAGTGTTTGATTTTCAGTTCCTGTGTTAGTTTGCTGAGAATAATGGTTTCCAGCTTCATCCATGTCCCTGCAAAGGATATGAACTCATCCTTTTTTATGGCTGCATGGTATTCCATGGTGTATATGTGCCACATTTTCTTTATCCAGTCTATCATTGATGGGCATTTGGGTTGGTTCCAAGTCTTTGCTACTGTGAACAGTGCTGCGGTAACCATATGTGTGCATGTGTCTTTGTAGTAGGATGATTTATAATCCTTTGGGTGTATACCCAGCAATGGGATTGCTGGGTCAAATAGTGTTTCTGGTTCTATATCCTTGAGGAATCGCAACACTGTCTTCCATGATGGTTGAACTAATTTGCACTCCCAACAGTGTAAAAGTGTTCCTATTTCTCCACATCCTCTCCAGCATCTGTTGTTTCCTGACATTTTTTTTCCTTTTTTTTTTTTTTATTATACTTTAAGTTCTAGGGTACATACAAACCTGCATGTTTCCTGACTTTTTAATGATCTCCAGTCCAACTGGTGTGAGATGATATCTCATAAGTGGATTTGATTTGCGTTTCTCTAATTACCAGTGATGATGAGTTTTTCTTTTTTTCGTATGTTTGTGGGCAAAATAAATGCCTTCTTTTGAGAAGCATCTGTAAATATCCTTCACTCACTTTTTTGGGGGGTTGTGTTTTTCTTGTAAATTTGTTTAAGTTCTTATAGATTCTGGATATTAGCCCTTTGTCAATGGATAGATTGCAAAAGTTTTCTCCCATTCTGTAGGTTGCCTGTTCACTCTGATGATAATTTCTTTTGCTGTATAGAAGCTCTTTATTTTAATTAGATCCCATTTGTCAATTTTGGCTTTTGTTTCCCTTGCTTTTGGTGTTTTAGTCATGAAGTCTTTGCCCAGGCCTATGTCCTGAATTGTGTTGCCTAGGTTTACTTCTAAGGATTTTTTTTTTTTTTTTTTACAGTTTTAGGTCTTATGTTTAAATCTTTAATCCATCTTGAGTTAATTTTTGTATAAGGTGTAAGGAAGGGGTCTAGTTTCAGTTTTCTGCCTGAGGCTAGCCAGTTTTCCCAACACCATTTATTAAATAGGGATTACTTCCCTATTGCTTGTTTTTGTCAGGTTTGTCAAAAATCAGATGGTTGTAGATGCATGGAGTTATTTCTGAGGTCTCTGTTCTGTTCCATTGGTTTATGTACCTGTTTTGGCACCAATACCATGTTGTTTTGGTGACTGTTGCCTTGTAGTATAGTTTGAAGTCAGGTAGCATGATCCCTCCAGCTTTGTTCCTTTTGCTTAGGATTGTCTTGGCTATATGGGCTCTTTTTTGGTTCCATATGAAATTTAAAGTAGTTTTATTCTGATTCTGTGAAGTAATTCAATGGTAGCTTGATGGGGATAGTGTTGAATCTATAAATTACTTTGGGCAATATAGTCATTTTCACAATATTGATTGTTCCTATCCATGAGCGTGGAATGGTTTTTCATTTGTTTGTGTCCTCACTTATTTCCTTGAGCAGTGGTTTGTAGTTCTTCTTGAAGAGGTCCTTCACATCCCTTGGAAGTTGGATTCCTAAATATTTTATTCATTTTGTAGCAATCGTGAATGGGAGTTCACTCATGATTTGGATCTCTGTTTGTCTATTATTGGTGTATAGGAATGCTTGTGATTTTTGCACATTGATTTTGTATCCCAAGAATTCTCTGAAGTTGCTTATCAGCTTAAGGAGATTTTGGGCTGAGACCATGGGGTTTTCTAAACATACAATCATGTCATCTGCAAACAGAGTCAATTTGACTTCCTCTCTTCCTATTTGAATATGCTTTGTTTCTTTCTCTTGCCTGATTGCCCTGGCCAGAGCTTCCAATGCTATGTTGAATAGGAGTGGTGACAGAGGACATCCTTGTCTTGTGCCAGGTTTCAAAGAGAATGCTTCCAGCTTTTCCCCATTCAGTATGATATTGGCTGTGGGTTTGTCATAAATAGCTCTTGTTATTTTGAGATATGTTCCATCAATATCTAATTTATTGAAAGTTTTTAGCATGAAGGCATGTTGAATTTTATCAAACACCTATTCTACATCTATTCAGATAATCATGTGGTTGTTTTCATTTGTACTGTTTATGTAATGGATTATGTTTATTGATTTGTGTATGTTGAACCAGCCTTGCATCCCAGGGATGAAGCCCACTTGATCAGGGTGGATAAGCTTTATGATGTGCTGCTGGATTCTGTTTGCCAGTATTTTATTGAGGATTTTTGCATCGATGTTCATCAGGGATATTGGCCTGAAATTTTCTTGTTTTGTTGTGTCTCTGCCAGGTTTTGATATCAGGATGATGCTGGCCTCATAAAATGAGTTAGGAAGGATTCCCTCTTTTTCTGTTGTTTGGAATAGCTTCAGAAGGAATAGTACCAGGTCCTCTTTGTACCTCTGGTAGAATCTGGCTGTGAATCTGTCTGGTCCTGGGCTTTTTGTTGTTGTTGTTGCTGTTTGGTAGGCTATTAATTAATGCCTCAATTTCAGAACATGTTATTGGTCTATTTAGGGATTTGACTTCTTCCTGGTTTAGTCTTGGGAGGGTGTATGTGTCCAGGAATTTATCCATTTCTTCTAGATTTTCTAGTTTATTTGCATAGAGGTATTTATAGTATTTTCAGATGGTAGTTTGTATTTCTGTGGGACTCCATTATCATTTTTTATCGTATCGATTTGATTCTTCTCTCTTTTCTTATTTATTAGTCTGGCTAGCCATTTATCTACTTTTCTGGATTCATTGATTTTTTGAAGAGTTTTTTGTATCTCTGTCTCCTTCAGCTCTTAGTTGTTTCTTGTCTTCTGCTAACTTTTGAATTTGTTTGCTCTTGCTTCTCTAGTTCTTTTAATTGTGATGTTAGGGTGTCGATTTTAGATCTTTTCTGCTTTCTCCTGTGGGTATTTAGTGCTATAAATTTCCCTCTAAACACTGCTTTAGCTGTGTCCCAGAGATTCTGGTTCGTCGTGTCTTTGTTCTCATTGGTTTCAAAGAACTTATTTATTTCTCCCTTAATTTTGTTATTTACCCAGTAGTCATTCAGTAGCAGGTTGTTCAGTTTCCATGTGGTTGTGCAGTTTTGAGTGAATTTCTTAATCCTGAGTTCTAATTTGATTGCACTGTGGTCCGAGAGACTGTTTGCTATGATTTCCATTCTTTCTCATTTGCTGAGGAGTGCTTCACTTCCAATTATGTGGTCAATTTTAGAATAAGTGTGATGTGGTGCTGAGAAGAAAGTTGATATTCTGTTGATTTTGGGTGGAGAGCTCGGTAGATGACTATTAGGTCCACTTGGTCCAGAGCTGAGTTCAAGTCCTGAATATCCTTGTTAATTTTCTGTCTCGTAGATCTGTCTAAAATTGACAGTGAGGTGTTAAAGTCAACAACTATTATTGTGTGGGAGTCTAAGCCTCTTTGTAGGTCTCTAAGAACTTGCTTTATGAATCTGGCCGCTCCTGTATTGGGTGCATATATATTTAGGATAGTTAGCTCTTCTTGTTGCATTGATCCCTTTACCATTATGTAATGCCCTTCTTTGTCTTTTTTGATATTTGTTGGTTAAAACCCGTTTTATCAGAGACTAGGATGGCAACCCCTGCTTTTTTTGCTTTCCATTTGCTTGGTAAATATTCCTCCATCCCTTTATTTTGAGCCTATGTGTGTCTTTGCACGTGAGATGGGTCTCCTGAATACAGCACACCAATGGGCCTTGACTCTATCCAATTTGCCAGTCTGTGTCTTTTAATTGGGGCATTTAGCCCATTTACATTTAAGGTTAATATTGTTATTTGTGAATTTGATCCTGTCGTTACGATGCTAGCTAGTTACTTTGCTTGTCAGTTGACACAGTTTTTTCATAGTGTCAATAGTCTTTATAATTTGCTTTGTTTTTGCAGTGGTTGGTACTGGTTTTTCCTTTCCATATTTAGTGCTTCCTTCAGGAGCTGTTGTAAAGCAGGCCTGGTGGTGACAAAATCTCTCAGCATATGCTTGTCTGTAAAGGATTTTATTTCTCCTTCACTTATGAGTCTTAGTTTGGCTGGATATGAAATTCTGGTTTAAAAACTCTTTTATTTAAGAATGTTGAATATTGCCCCCACTCTCTTCTGGCTTGTAGGGTTTCTGCAGAGAGATCCATTGTTATTCTGATGGGCTTCCCTTTGTGGGTAACATGACCTATCTCTCTGGCTGCCCTTAACATGTTTTCCTTCATTTCAACGTTAGTGAATCTGACGATCATATGTCTTGGGGTTGTTCTTCTTGAGGAATATCTTTGTAGTGTTCTCTGTATTTCCTGGATTTGAATGTTGGCCTGTCTTGCCAGGTTGGGGAAGTTCTCCTGGATAATATCCTGAAGAGTGTTTTCCAACTTGGTTCCATTTTCCCCGTCACTTTCAGCTACACTAATCAAATGTAGGTTTGGTCTTTTCACATAGTCCCATATTTCTTGGAGGCTTTGGTCATTCCTTTTCATTCTTTTTTCTCTAATCTTGCCTTTATGCTTTATTTCATTAAATTGGTCTTCAAGCTCTGATATTTTTTCTTCTGCTTGATCAGTTCATCTACTGATACTTAATGTGTGCTTCAAGAAGTTCTCATGCTGTGTTTTTCAGTTCCATTATGTCATTTATGTTCTTCTCTAAACTGGTTATTCTAGTTAGCAATTCATCTAACTTGTTGTCAAGGTTCTTAGCTCACTTCCATTGGGTTAGAACATGCTCCTTTAGCTCGGAGGAGTTTGTTATTACCCACCTTCGGAAGCCTACTTCTGTTTTTCCATTTGTTTTTGTAATGGAAATGACTTCCTTTAGCAATGTTTTGTATTTCTCCATATAGACGTCTTTTACCTTCTTGGTTAGATGTATTCCTAGATATTTTAGTTCTTTGTGCTTATTGTAAATGAGATTGCATTCTTGATTTGCCTCTCAGTATTATTAGAAATGCTACTTATTCTTATACACTGATTTTGTACCCTGAAAGTTTGTTGAAGTCATTAATCAGTCACAGGAGCCTTTTAGTGGGGTCTTTAGGTTTTTCTAGGTATTGAATCATATTCTCTGCAAACAGGGATAGTTAGACTTCCACTCCTTATTTGGATGCCTTTTATTTCTTTCCGTAACTGATTGCTCTGGCTAGCACTTTCAGTGCTAATGCTTGGAGAGAAATTTATAGGTGGGAATGCTTATTTTAAAAGGAGAATAATTTTAAAGTAGCAGTAGAATTTTCAGCCTAAGAAACTAGAAAAGCAAGGGCAAGTGAAAGTACTAAACTAAAGAATGAAGATAACAAAAATTAGAGCAGAAATAAATAAAATGTGGAATAGAAAAAAATAGGGAAAACAATAAAATCAAAACTTACAAAAATTAAGAATGAAAGAGAGGCCATCACTACCAGTCCTACAGAAAAATAAAAAGGTATAAGGAAATACTATGAACCATTGTTTGCCATTAAATTGAATAAGTTAGATGAAATGAATAAATTTTGTTTAATGATCTTCCTAGGAAAATAGCAATTACTGCAACTTTTCTAAAATAAATGGAAAATTTGAATACACATATTACAAGCAAAGAGATCAAATTAGTAATCAAAAACCATTGCACAAAATAAATTCCAGTCCTAATACTGCCAACTCACTTAATAAGGCCAGTTGAACCTGATATCCAAACCATATAAATATATTACAATAAAGTACAAACCAATATCTTTTATGAATATAGATGCCAAAACCCTGAAAAAAAACTAGTAAAATGAATATGGCAACATAAAAAACTATTATAGACTAATTATCTTCCACAGCCAATGGGGATTTATGACAGGAATGCAAGGTTAGCATAACATCTGAAAATCGATTAATATAGTATACCACATCAATGGAATAAAGTACAGAAACCATATGATTAGCTCTATATTTGCAGAAAAATTATTTGAAAAAATCCAATCCTCTTTAATGATTAAAAAAATACTAAAACAAACATCTTTTTAAAAATACTGGGAATAAAAAGAAACTTTCTCAAGCGGATCATGAGCGTCTGCATAAAGCCCACAGTTACTATCAAACTTAATGTTTAAAAAGACTTCAAGCTTTTCTTCTAAGATCAGACACAAAATAGGTCTCCTCTCACCATTTCTAAGCAATATTGTGATGGAAGCTCTAGTCAGAACGATGAAGTAAGGAAAATGAATAAAAATCATCTATATTGGGAAGGAAGAGATCTACCAATCTCTGTCTGCAGATAATATGGTTTTGTTTGTAATAGCCCTAAGGAATCCACCCAAAAACCATTAAACAGATTCACCAAGATGGCAAGATAAAGTATGAATTTACAAAAATCCATTCCATTTCTGTACACTAGCAATAAAAATTCCAAAAATGAAATTAATATACCAATTTCATTTACAATAACATAAAATACATACTTCTATATAAATTTTGAAAAAGAAATTCAATATGTGTACACTGAAAACTGCTAAATATTGTTGAAATAAATTAAAATAAACAAGTAAATTATAATAATTTCTATGTTCATTGATAGAAAGACGATGTTGTTAAGATGACAGTACTTCCCAAATTGACCTTCAGGTTTAATACAATGTCAGAATTCTACTTACCTGATTTACTTCTCTTTACATAAATGTAAAAGTTGTCAAAAAATGTATATGGAAAGTCAAGAGACTCTGGAGCTTAAACAATCTCAAAAAAGAAAAGTTGGAATACAGACATTTTCCTATTTTAAAACTTACTACAATCTACTTACTGAATTTCTTGTCACTTACAGTGATAAACATTTTGTCAGTAGAGATGACAGTTGCAGACTGAAGGCTGAGTCTTACCTTCTACAGCCTCACTATCAGCTCATGGTAGAAAAAGAGTGCTTCTGATCTTCATTTTTTCCTATATGCTTTTCTTTCCTTTCGTAGGGCAATATGATTATTATGTTTTTATATTATTCAAAATAACTTTCTAGGAAAACAGATGAATTCTACTCTGTCTCTCAATCAACATCCTTCAAAAATAGAATCTGGTAAGCAAGTTTATGGGGAGCATCCAGATATTTCTCTGGAAAGAAAAATCAGACCAAGAAATCAGGACCATAATTGAAACCTGTGAAAATCATCCATGGCCTAACATTTGGAACTATTTGGACACATCTGGTCAAAATTAAGAAAGGCAGTAATGTAAATTGACTTGTGGTGTATTTTGCAAGTCAAACTTTTTGAGTCTACTAGTTCATCTGCTAGAGGTCCGTCACTGACATTTTGTAAATCCTGCACTAGTCTTGGGTTCTAGGTAGTCTGAAGACCTGAGAGCCTGCCATTGGTTTTGGTAAAATTACAAGATGCTTCCAAGTCTGAGGCTGGCTCTGACCTGTAATGTCAGGGAGTTCTCTTGACTGAGTGCCCATGGTTGATATTGCTTTGTTCTAACTCCTGTCTTCATGCTGGGCTCCCAGGTTCAAGACTGCCTTTTTAATTGATGATACCCTCCTTCCAGCATAGGCCTTCACAGTCCCAGATCTAGCTGATGTCAACAAAAACATATGTGGTTTCTCACTCTTGGATCTCATCCAACAATAGGTGAGACATATTCATGGTTCTGAATGGTTTTCTTAGATATTTCACCGAATATGACAAAGGAGATGATTATGGTCACATTAGAGCCTATAAAGGGAGATTTAACTTCGGAAAACAAATTAGAGAAGGCTCACAACTTATCCTAGAACTAGAGACAGCTTCAAATTATTTGGTGTAATAATTGTGTCCAGATTGAACAGAAGAAAGGTTCTTACTATGCAGTGTCATGTTATTATGCCTCTCTTACAGCCAGGTAGTTGATAATTCAACACCAACTGCAGGGAAGGGAGTCAGGTTGCTATGGTAAATCTGCGATTAACTCCCAGACTTTCTCTTTATGTATGCAGCAGGAATTTATTGTATAGTTATGATCATAATAAACCAATCCATGACTTTTTGGTAATAGGCAGTATCTTTAGCCTTGCTCTGCCTGCACTGACATATCTGGAACTTAGTATTCCCTATTTCCTCAAAATGAAGTGCTGAGAAACTTAGGAGATACCAAAAATTGAAGGTGGTGAAATAATACTGGGTGGTGTATCTAGAACTCTTCTTCATATTAAAGTTCACTGAAGGTTTGTTTTCCTTTTACATGAGACTTA
Source organism: Colobus angolensis palliatus (assembly GCF_000951035.1). Lineage (NCBI taxonomy): Eukaryota > Metazoa > Chordata > Mammalia > Primates > Cercopithecidae > Colobus > Colobus angolensis. The sequence goes on from NW_012121265.1 coordinate 10,258,998, forward strand.
AAAATTTTTCAAAGTGGTTTTGCAGGTTCTGGCTTATTTTCATTAAAATTATGCATAACACAAATATTTTGAGATAAGAATAGACTAAAATATTTTACTCTCTTGAAATTTTCTTTCTTTCTTTTTTTTTATTATACTTTAAGTTCTAGGGTACATGTGCATAATGTGCAGGTTTGTTACATATGTATACTTGTGCCATGTTG
>NW_012121265.1:10264795-10277123 GCF_000951035.1 Colobus angolensis palliatus
CAAAATGCAGAAATCACCGGTCTTCTGTGTCCTTCGCGCTGGGAGTTGGAGACTGGAGCTGTTCCTATTCGGCCATCTTGCTCTGCCCCTTCTCTCTTGAAATTTTCTCTGCAAAGGTATTCAATTGTATTTGGGACAATGACCCAGAAATGACATTTTACTGGAGATTTTTTTTTTTTTTTTTTTTACTGTAAGTTCTGGGATACATGTGCAGAACATGCAGGTTTGTTATATAGGCATACATGTGCCATGGTGGTTTGCTGCACTTATCAGCCTGTCATGTAGGGTTTAAGCCTAGCATGCATTAAGGTATCCGTCCTAATGCTCTCTCTCCCCATGCCTCCCATCTCCCCTGTAGGCCTCAATGTGTGATGTTCCCCTCCCTGTGTCCATGGGTTCTCATTGTTCAACTCCCACTTATGAATGAGAACATGCAGTGTTTGGTTTTCAGTGCCTGTGTTAGTTTGCTGAGAATGATGGTTTCCAGCTTCATCCATGTCCCTGCAAAGAACATAAACTTATTCTTTGCTATGGCTGCATAATATTTCATGGTATATATGTGCCACATTTTCTTTATCCAGTCTATCATTGGTGAGCATTTGGGTTGGTTCCAAGTCTGCAATAAACATACATGTGCATGTGTCTTTATAGAAGAATGATTTATAATTCTTTGGGTATATACCCCGTAATGGGATTGCTAGGTCAAATGGTATTTCTGGCTCTAAGTCCTTGAGGAATTGCCACACTCTCTTCCACAATGGTTGAACTAATTTACATTCCCACCAACAGTGTAAAAGCGTTCTTATTTCTCTACATTGTCTCCAGCATCTGTTTTTTCCTGACTTTTTAATGGTTGCCATTCTAACTGGCATGAGATGGTTTGGTTTTTTTTTTGCGTTTCTCTATGACGAGTGGTGATGAGCTTTTTTTCACATTTGTTGGCTGCATACAATTATGCATTTTTAAAATATATATACCTTTTTCTACTAGAAATAAATAATGTAAAACCCCAAACTCAACTTATTGGAGCAGTAAATGTAGAACTTCACTTTGCACAATGGCTTTGTAGTTCCTCATCAGTGTCCCTAGTGAGTTTTCTGGATGTTAGTTCTCCTACTTATGCTCATCGCTATGATCGAGAATTTTTTATTACACTATGGGAATTTTTTTTTTTGAGATGGAGCCTTGCTCTGTTGCCCAGGCTGGAGTGCAGTGGCATGATCTCGGCTCACTGCAACCTCTGCCTCCTGGGTTTAAGTGATTCTCCTACCTCAGCCCTGCAAGTAGCTTGGATTACAGGGCACCTGCCATCACGCCTGGCTAATTTTTGTAGTTTTAGAAGAGATGGGGTTTCACTATGTTGGCCAGGCTGGCCTTGAACTCCTGACCTCAAGTGATCTGCCCACCTCAGCCTCCCAAAGTGCTGGGGTTACAGGTGTGAGCCACTGTTCCTGGCCAGGGATAAATTTTTGTTCTGCTGTTGCATTATGATAAATTATGTGCCAGTTGGTTTCATCTTTCTACCTATTTTCCCTGGACTTAAGCTAGAGTACTACATTTCCCATATTCAATAGTTAGTATGATACTATTACAGATGCCAGTGAAAAGGACTGTATTTTCAGAGGAGAAACATGTTGACTGCAAAATAAAACTTACTCTCATCATTGAAGAAAAAAGCCTCAGAACTCATTTGAGGAAAAATGTAGGCATCATCCTCTAATATGAAAATATAAACTTTCACAACCAAGTGGACATATATCTTAGAGCCATACTTATTCATGATGTAAAAGAAATGGGTGAGCTTCCATAGGGATCACTGCAAGATTGGTTCAAATATCTAGTTATGTTAGTGAGTATACTAAGGATATAGTTTATGAAATTTAACTAATCTGAACTTGAGAGAAATCTGTCCATTAATTTTGCATAAAGCATGGTACCACAACACTGTATGTGGGCAAATTGGAGTACTCTCTGATGTCCAACTGGGTCTCTTTGCTAAAAAAAAAAAAAAAGAAAGAAAGAAAGAAAGAAAAAAAAAGCCCTGGAATTTTTTGAAGCATCATTTGTAATCACTCACTGTTCTAGTATGAAGTTATTGTCCAGTCTCAGAAAGATTATCTGAAATGATCTCCCTGAAATTCAGTACTTTAAATCTGCACACAGGTGAGCCTGGAGAACACTGAGAATACAACTAGACAGGCAGTAAGGCCAGGGTACTAATTTTTCTCCCTTCGTCTCAGGAGAAATGTGTTTTTGTAAAGTGTTGTTGGCTTCTTTTTTGTGTTGAAGTTATCTAAAAATGTGAAAGCCATTGCTTGTTAAATTGTGCTACTAACATATAGAATTCACCCTTTTACAAAGATAGCTTTGCTCTGCTGATAGACAGATTGAAAAAGGAAATGATAAATGAGCATCTCTCAAACTGGCTTGCCATTGATTATAACAGATTACAATTTTGATTTAAATTTATGCTTCTTTCTGTCCATCTTTTTTTTTAATTTAACTTAATTTAATTTTAAGTTCCAAGATACATGTGCAAGACATGCAGGATGGTTACACAGGTAAACATGTGCCATAGTGGTTTGCTGCACCTATAAACCCATCACGTAGGTATTAAGCCCCATATGGCATTAACTATTTATCCTGATGTTCTCCCTCTCTCCATGCCTCCTCCCTGAAAGGCCTCAGTGTGTGTTGTTCCCCTCCCTGTGTCCATGTGTTCTCATTGTTAAACTCCCCCTTATAAGTAAGAACATGTAGTGTTTGTTTTTCTGTCACTGTGTTAGTTTGCTGAGAATAATGCCTTCCAGCATCATCCACATCCCTGCAGAGGACATGATCTCTTTCCTTTTTATGGCTTCATCGTATTTCATGATGTCTATGTACCATATTTTCTTTATCCAATCTATCACTGATGGGCATTTGGGTTGATTCTATGTCTCTGCTATTGTAAACAGTGCTGCAATGAACATCTTTATAATAGAATGATTTATATTCCTTTGGGTAGATTCCCAGTAGTGGGATTGCTGAGTCAAATGGTATTTCTGGTTTAGGTGTTTGAGGACTCGGCACACTGTCTTCCACAATGGTTGAACTAATTTACATACCTACCAACAGTGTAAAAGTGTTCCTATTTCTCCTATTTCACCACAGCCTCACTAGCATCTGTTGTTTCTTGAGTTTTTAATAATTGCCATTCTGACTGGAGTGAGATGGTATCTCATTGTGGTTTTGATTTGCATTTCTCTAATGATCACTGATGTTGAGTTATGTTTGTTGGCCACATAAATACCTTCTTTTGAGAAGTGTCTGTTCATGTCCTTTGCCCACTTTTTAATGGAGTTGTTTGCTTTTTTCTTGTAAATTTGTTTAAGTTCGTTGTAGATTTTGCATATTAGACCTTTGTCAGATAGATAGATTACAAAATTTTTCTCCCAATCTGTAGGTTGTCTGTTCACTCTGATGATAGTTTCATTTGCTGTGCAGGAGCTCTTTAGTTTAGTTAGATCCCATTTGTCAATTTTTGCTTTTGTTACAATCGCTTTTGGCATTTTTCTCATGAAATCTTTGTCCAACAGGGAACAAACCTTCATCTGTCTTTACAACTGTTCCCCATCACTCATATTACCACCTGAGCTCCACCTCCTATCAGATTACCAGGGGCATTAGGTTCTCGGTGCCCAAACCCCACTGTGAACTGTGAACACAAGGGGACTAAGTTGCATGCTCCTTATGAGACTCAAATACCTGATGATCTGTCACTGTCTCCTAACACCCCCAGGCCCACAGATGGGACCATCTAGTTGCAGGAAAAGAAGCTCAGGGCTCCAGCTGAGTCTACATTACAGTGAATTGTATGATTATTTCATTAGATATTATAATGTAAGTTCTGTAAAGTTTCTGTATGAGCAATATAGAAAACTTTGTCAATGAAGCTTTGAATTTTGTGTGGATAGTAAACAGTAGAGTATATATTTGCATCCCCTAGAGTGGTATTTTTTGGTTTTCCTACATAGAGCTAAACCTATTCTTTTACTGATATTTCTGGAATAATAGAACGACCAAGGCAAGCTCAAATTCTCACAGAGTATAAGTTTGTCATGAACTTTCTGTATGCACTCTTTGCATCAACCTAAAGCCATGGGTAACTGCTCCTGTTTCAAAGTTCAGTTGAAATCTGAACCCTGAACATTTACAGGTGATAATAAAGAAAATATGGAAAATTAGATAAAGTAGTTAAGTACCACCAATTAGCTTTATCCAGACATTAAAAAAATGAAACCTTGGCTTAAAAAACTTATCAGTAAATGAATTGCAGCCCCCAGATGAGTTCAGGCAGATATAAATAAATTTCCAGAATAAGGACAGAAATTGCTATGATCCAAGTGTTATTTCTTTGGTTTATTGCATGTGAACAACCCCCAACCCTGAGCCACCTGGATCAGAAGATGACTCTCTCTTTCCTCACTGAAGAGTCCAGCGAATCAAGAGGAAGAATGCACTGGAAATCACTTTGAGGTATGGTGACTTGGGGAAAGAATCTATTTACCACATGAAGTTGAAATTTGAATATTCTAAAAAGGTGACAAAGATAATCAGATATCTAAACTAAGCCCAAATAGAAGCTCCTGAAGCTCCCAGTCATCTCTTGTAAGTCATGGAGTTAGCAGAAGAAGTCATTGATGTCTTTAAGGGTATTTCTTTGAAATCTTCACCTCAACTTCCTCTTTCTATTAATACCTCCCAGAGAGTTCCCTTCTGTCAATAACAGAACAGTATTCTTCTAATTGTTTCCTATTCCCATTTTCATCTCCTCCTCCACTACTCAGTCTTCCTCACACCTGATTGAGATATCATCTGAAGAGGGAATGTGGCTAGGCACAGTGTCTCATGCCTGTAATCCCAGCACTTTGGGAGGCTGAGGTGGGAGGATTGCTTGAGGTCAGGAGTTCAAGACCAGCCTGGGCAACATAGCAAGATCTCTTCTCTGCAAATAATAATAAAAATAACAACAATAATAATAGTAACTAGCAGGCATGGTAGTGTGCTCCTGTTGTCTCAGCTACTCAAGAGACTGAGATGGAAGGATTTCTTGAGCCGGGGAGTTCAAAGCTGCAGTGAGCCATGATTGTGCCACTGAATGTCAGTCTGGGCAACAGAGCAAGACCTTATCTCTTAAAAGAACAAAAAAAAAAAGGAATCCTATTTCTTCGGTTCTTCAGTGGCACAAATCACTTACCATTTGGAGTGATATTACTTCAGGAAGGTGAGATCATTGGGACAGCATGAAGGTTTCTTTAGAATACAAGTCCAATTGATACAAATGCAGCTTCCTGAAGCACTCTATTGAGGACGATTCTGACAATCATTTAAATACTGACAGGAAGTAGTGAGTAGTGGAGGCTTCACAATGATCAATTGTCCATTGAAATGATTTAAGCTGAGGAAAGTAGGCTAATGGGACCAGTTTTAAACAAACAAAAAACGATTGTTTGTCATGAAGAAAAATGACAAAATTGGAATAAATTTAAATTGAGAGATAATTTATTTGACTCTACCAGTCTAAACAAGAAAACTTGGGTCATGGATGTAGGTTCACTCATATAGCAAATATCTGTTGCTTACTACGTGCCAGACCCTGTGCTAAGTGCTAGAGATGGAATAAAGGGGGCTAAGTCTGAGCATTGTGGTTGGAGGCATTTGAAAGCAGTAGATCTGGAAGTATCGAATGTATTCAGATTCCAGAATATGGTATAGAATTTCTTTTGATTTGAATTACATAAATGGCATAAACCTGAATTTTGTTGTAATATTTCTCTCATATTGAATTTATATGATGCAAAATGCTGTATAATTAGGTATCTCCCAGTGGGTGAGCTCTCATGAATGATGATTTAGTTTTTCTTTGCATTCTTTATCAGTCCCACACAGACTGAAAACAGTCTGTGTTTCTAAGAATCATCTGCCAGTGTGTGGAGATAAAATGTTTCAAGAGTAGAAAAGTGCCATGGAGGAAGGAATTCAACATGGGCTGAAAATCTGCAAACTTGAGTCTTGACCTCCATATGGAGAAAAAGTGAGACATCATTTAATAGATCAGTTACGTCCTCGCCATATTTAGGTTGAAATTAAAAGATCACTGGGCAGTGTGATATGACAGAATGAATACTGTAAGGCCTAAATCTAAATCCAAAGAAGGCCTAAATCGAGCCTTATTTCTTGCACCAACCCTACAGATGACCTAGGGCAAGTAATTTTTTGTTTGTTTGTTTTTAGACTCATGTAAAATAAGCAGTGTAATTTATATATTTCAGTTTCTTAACAGCCAAACCCTGGTTTTGGAAAACTCATGTTAGATAAAAATGAGAAAAAAAAATTTATCTAACTCATATTAGGTGTAAATGAGATAAAAACTCATGTTAGATAAAAATTTGCAGGAGTTTGATTTGATTCAACGACTCTGGATAGTAATCCAGTGATCACTACTAAAGGTAAGGAAATGTATATCCTATGAGCCAGAAAGTTCTACTCATCAGGATGGACCTGGCAGAGTTCTCACATGTGCACAGTCGTGGGTAAAATGTTCATGGCAGCATTGAAGGTGACAATAAACTACTGAAGCAATCTGCATTTTCATCAATGTGAGAATGGAAATAAATTATGGTTTCAAATAATGTAATACTTTTAACTTGTGAAAGGACAAATGTATTAACATTGATTTATTTCTTAAATATATTCATGACTGGAAAAAAGCAAGCCACAGAATAATACTTTATGATATGGTTGTATGAAGTTCAAAAAAGAAGCAAAAATAATCCTGTATGTTATTTATGATTTTATCCATTAACGTGGAGAGATGCACAGATACAATAAACACCAATTTCGGTGCAGTGGTTTCCACTGAGAAAGAGGCTGAAGATGGTAAATGGGTTAGGTTAGGGGAGGAAGGGGGTGAGCACCCAGGCATCTGCTATATGAATCAGGAACATGGCTTCATATTCATTCATTGTATAGACTGGATATTTTATACTGTAATTTTAAAACAATCTGAGGTATCCATTTAGTCACCCATTCATCCATTTATCCATATATTTATTTATTTAGGTTGAAATTAAAAGATCAGTGGCCACCGCTGTGATATGACAGAGTAAATACTCAATAAATTCTATTTAACTTTCACTTTTTGCCAAGCTCCCTTCTAGAGACCATGAGAAAAGAAGAAATTAAGGCATTATCCTTACCTTCAAAGAGTTCACATGCCACTTGAATGTTAAAATATAGTTAAACCTTTCATAATGGAAAATATAGGTGTGTCTAAAAGCAAGGTGTGGCTTGCAACATAGGACGCATGTGACATTTCTCTAAGACAAAATCTACAGACAACGTTTAGTACGAGCACTGAATAAAATTAACATATTGTATTTCAGACGCTTTTCTTCTTTCCCCAGGATGTGGTTATATGCATTATTCTGACATGTGCTCTTTTTCAAATGTGGCTATTTCACACAGTTTTTACAATGACTAAAATTTTTGCACAAAGAGTGAATTTTATTATGTGTCATATGCTTTTCAATATGTCACTTCTCACAGAGTTGTGATGATGAGAGGCACTGTATAAATCAATCATGCATTTTGTATTTGGAGAACACTTTGTGACGATGTTTTTTTTTTTTTTTTTTTTTTTCCAGACTTTGTTTAATAACATACTGGCTCAAGAGCAGAATCTCTTTCTCACAAAAAGCCAAGAGAAATATGACAGGAGGGCTAGGCTGTCCCATTGACAACTATTTGTGTGAAATTGGATAGGAAATATTAAAAATAAAAAGCTAGATCACCTGCAAGTTCTTCATAAGCTCTGAGATTCCCTTGATTCAGCTTCTAAAAGCAGGGGCTGCCATTGAAGATCAACTGGAGTATTTTCCTTCATGACTGACTCACATATACATGAGATGGATATATATATATATACACACACACACATATGTACACATATATGTACACATATGTGTGTGTGTGTGTGTGTATCCCTCTGTTACCTAGAATAACTTTAGAACTCTTTTATTTTTAAGACCATCACATATGACGATATGATATATATGGTATCATCATATAAATAATGATATTATATATATAAAACATATAAAATGAGGAAAAAAGGAATCTATTCCAAAATAATCTATTTTGATATTCAAAATTTCCAAAATTAGTGCAAAGTCTGGATGTGATCTGGTTGAGACATCTGTCATCCCATTGATTGCCAGGGTTGATTCGGCTAATCTGGTTGGCTAGGCAGGTGTCCCCTTCCTCCCTCACCACTCCAAGTGCATCCCTCCAGAAGCTGAGCACTCTGTCGAAGAGGATGACCATCCCCGATGGAGGAGGCCTGGTCTTTGGTCAAGAATATACGAGTAGCTGTTCTTCCCCAGAACCTCCAAAGAAGTTCTCAAAATTAGTGTGAAGTCTGAGGTCAACTCTTCCAGTCTTTCTCGAGTTTTTACAGCCTTCAAACCCAGTTCTTCATTCTGCTTTAATTTCTCTAGGATATGAAGTAAATTTTAATCTACAGTTTATATACTTTATTTACTTTGCAACCTTATTTATATAATGTCCTCATAAGGTAGATGAGGCAGATATTATCAACTCAGTTTTTCAGATGGGAAAATTAAGGTATAGGATATTACAATTTTCCTAGACCAGTATTATGACAGCCCACTGCAAGCTGAGTTTAGAAGGCAGCTAGGTTTCTAGGCTTATGTTCTTCTATGCCCCCTAAAGCGAAAGCATCACAGGGTTTTCAAAACTAGGAAGCTGCCACCCAGAAGTCACACTGTATTTTCAATCCACATTTCTACACTGAAGATTTGTACATTTGATTGTATGAAAATTTTTCTTAATGGAAAGAACTATTAACAAAACGTTAAACTCTAGTTTATTTTATGAAAAAAATTTAATTCATGAATATATGAACTATTGAACTAAAAGAGACTTTGGGGTTTGAGATTTCTGCACTGAACCCAAAAAGTATTTCTCCTATGGGCCTGTTATGAATTGATGTTACCCAGAAAGAACACATAAGTGTTCTGTCAGACTTCACAGAGCTTAAAAATATGAAAGATCAATCTCTAAGTGCATGTACAGTGTGCACCATTTCTCAAAAACTGTTGACTATGGAATGCTTTTTTTTATGTTGGTCATGCTGCAAGTTGAACAACATATTTTAGGAAATAGAGGTCTAGTCTAGCACAATTTTTTCACAAATTAAAAATACCTATGCAACCTACAACCCCTTCAAGAAGTAGATTATTTCTGTATGTTTCCCCATGACTGAAGCTCTTCTTATTCTTCCTTCTATTCCTGCCCCCCACTTACACAATGATATCTGCTACCCTAGCTGCTAACAGCATAGATGTTGAGTGTATGTGCATGTCTGGTTTCATTTGCTCAATAATTTGTAGTCGCAGATTTGTCATTGTCACTGCTGCATGATATTCCATTGGATGAATGTACCACAAATTATTCATATGTTCAGTTATGGTAGGCATTTGAGTAGTTCAATATTTACTTTTGTTTTGTTTTGTTTTTTTGCTATTATGAATAGTGCTTTTATAAACATTTTGTTTCATACGTTAATATATTAATAGATGCATTTCTGCTGGAATATACCTACAAGACTATTGCCAGATCATAAGGTACATATATATTTAGCTTTAGGAGTATTACAAAATTGTTTGTATCAGTTTCCTATTTTTACAGTAAGTTTATATAATGAACAACTATAAAAATCTCAGTATCCCCAAATAAGCATTTATTGTTTAAGTGCATGTGTTCAGCAGAGGTTCAGCTAGGTAATTCTCCTGTTCCAGGATGGGCTGACTCATGTATGTGGGGTTAGATTGGCTGTTAGCTGAGCTAAGATGGCCTTGGCTAGAACAAAGGTAACCCAAATCTTTCCATATAACTTTCATCCTTCAGCAACCTAGTCCAGTCATGTTCTCATTACACAGGCAGAGACTCTAGGGCATACATGGAGATGGCAAACGCTTTCTATAAGAGTCTGCTTGTATAACACTCACAAATACTATCTGAAGCAAATCAGATAGATGAACAAATTGCTGAAAGGCAGGGAATCATACTTCGGTTATCACTGGCAAAGGACATTAGCACAAGGTGGGGTGCCGAAATGAGGCCAGCAATGCCATTGATCTCCTGTAGTTTTCCAAAGTGGGCGTATCAATTTACACTGCCTGCGGTATTGTTTGTGAATTATAGTTGCTTCAATCCTTACCAACTTGGTAGCTTTTGCTATTTAAAATTGTTCTTTTCCACTTCCCTTTTCTGTTTCTCCTCTTCCTCTCATTTTTCTTCTCCTCCAGCCCTTCCTCACCATCTTCTTCTACCAGCTCTTCTTAAGAATATGTAAAGATTTTTCATTGTAATGTTGTTTATATTTTCCTGATAATTCATGAGCCTGAGGAAGTTTTCATAGATATAATTGTAATTTAGATATTCTCTTTTATACAATGCCTGTAAAAGTTGGTTTTGGTGTTGTTTATTTGGGGTTCTACCCAGTATTTTTATTGCATTGTCTGTCCTTTTTATGTATTGGAATTTTGGGGGCTAAATATACATTCACACATGCACACAATCATATGTTGCTTTATGATGGAGATACATTCTGAGAAATGCATCATTAGGTGATTTCCTCATTGTGTATATATCACAGAGTGTACTAATGCAACCTGGAAGGTGTAACTTACTACACACCTAAGCTGATGATATAGTCTATCGCTTCTAGGCTACAAACCTATACAGCATGTTACTCTACTGAATACTTTGGCAACTGTAATGCAATGATATTTATTTATCTAAACATACAAAACATACAGTAAAAGTATTATGTAAAAGATACAAAATGGTACACCTGTACAGGGCACTTACCATAAATGGAGCTTGCAGGAGTGGAAGTTGCTGTGAGTGATTCCGTGATTGAGTGGTGCGTGAATGTAAAGGCCTAGAACATTACCGTACATTACTGTAGACTTTAGAAACACTGTACATGTCGGCTATACTAAATTTATTTTTTAAATGTCTTTTTTCAATAATAAATTAACCTTGGTTTACTGTAACTTTTTAACTTTATAAACTTCTTAATTTATTTCTACTTTTTCGCTCTTGTAATAACACTTAAAACACACATTGTGCAGCTGTACAAAAAATATTTTATTGCTTTGCATGCTTGTTCTAGATTATTTTTTCTAGTTTTAATTTGTTTATTTAACATTTTTATAAAAACTAAGACACAACACACACATATTAGCTTAAGTATACACAGGCCTAGGATCAGCAATAACACTGTCTCTCACTTTCACATCTTGTTCCACTACAAAGTTTTATGGGGGGATAATATGCATGAAGTGGTCATCTCTTATAACAACAAAGCCTTCTTCTGGAATCCCTCCTGAAGAACAGGCCTGAGGCTGTTTTATACTTAACATTTTTTTTCATAAGTAGAATAATTACACTCTAAAATAACAACGAAAAGTATAAGGTTGTAAATACATAAGCCAGTAACATAGTTGTTTATTATTATTATAAAGAATGATGTATTTTACATAATTATACATGCTATACTTTTATACAACTGGCAGTGCAGTAGGTTTGTTTATGCCAGTATCATCACGAACACATGAGGAATGCATCATTACGCTACAAGCACAGCCATGACATCACTGGGTGATAGGAATTTTTCGCCTCCATGACAATCTTTTTTCTTTATTTTTTTTAAGAGACAGGGTCTTGCTCTGTCTCCTAGGCTGGAGTGGAGTGTGCAGTGGCATGATTATCATTCATGGCAGCCTCAACCTCCTAGGCTCAAACGATACTCTCACCTTAGCCTCCTTAGTAGCAGGACTATAGGCATGAGCCACCATGACTGACTAACGTTTTTTGTTTTGTTTTGTTTTGTTTTTTTGTAGAGACAGGGTCTCACTATGATTTCTAGGCTTGTCTGGGACTTCTGAGCTCAAGTGATCCTCCTGCCTTGGCCACACTCCCAAAGTGTTGGGAGTACAGATGTGAGACACCATGCCCTGCCTTCATTATCATCTTATGGGACGACCATCATATATGCAGATTGTCATTGACCAGAATGTAATTATGCAGCACTACTGTATGTATGTATGTGTGTGTGTGTGTGTGTGTGTATACATACACACACACACACACAACTGTTTCTCTTTCTGTCTCTCTCAGTTGCCTTTTCATTCTTTTTTTTTTTTCTTTTTTTTTTTTTTTATTATACTTTAAGTTCTAGGGTACATGTGAATAA
>NW_012121265.1:10282573-10305102 GCF_000951035.1 Colobus angolensis palliatus
CAGTACCTCAGTTCAAAATGCAGAAATCACCGGTCTTCTGTGTCCTTCGCGCTGGGAGTTGGAGACTGGAGCTGTTCCTATTCGGCCATCTTGCTAGAGATCTGCCTTTTCATTCTTTTAATGACACCTTGAAAAGAGGATTATTAAACAAAACCATTCTGCAATGCATTAGGCATTGGCTATTAGTCTGCTCAGCCTTATGCTAAGACATATTTACTCATAACCTTCATAAGATAGCATGTTTCTCCACAAAGCATTTGTGGTCTAGAATAAGGGTCAAGCAGAACACTTCTAAGGGGAAGAAATATGAAACCAAATATAAATTTGAGCCACTGGGTAAGATTAAGAGCATTGAAAGGCCTAATTTAGAATCCTGGCTGTAGATGGATTCACTGTATGATTTTGTGTAATTGATTGTTCCTTTCTGAGTTTCAAATTCCTTGAAAAAACTTTTGGGTCATTTCTCAGATTTAGCACAGTTTCAGGCAAAACGGATCATAATTCTGCTTAAGTCCTGTCCCAATTTTGGGGAAAAACTTCTCATCTGAAAAGCAAACAAAAACTCAAGCAACAACAAAATAAACTGCTGGTATGAAAGAGCAATATTTTCTATAATATCATTTAATAGTTCAGAAAGAAATACACATAAAGCTATTTGGAGCTAAACTACATGTTTTCACTTATTATTATAATTTCCCAAGAAATGATATTTAATCTGTTAAAATTCACTGCATTTTTTATGAATTTACATATATATATATATGAATTTTATATACCTTCTTGTTCTATATTGCAGAGCAAGAAGAAAAAATGTTTTTCTACATGAGGCAATCTATCAGAAAAGACCAGTCCATATTAAGGGGAGCGAAATCTGTGAAAAATTGTTGCAAGTCAGTTTACCAGTTAAGGTGCTGTGCACAGAGGAGAGATTTGTAAACCATGAGCTCCTAGAAAGAGGAAAGTTCTAAATATGTTCACAGTCATCTCACCCTTAGGGTTTAGGCTTTGCTCCATTGCCAGTTTCAAAGTCTTATTTTGAATGAAAGTTGTATTCAATTTGTAACGCATTGAGACTGCAGCAGGTGGATCTCATAGAGAGAAATGTTTTTCTGCAATAAAATAGGACTCATTCATTAATGTCTCTGAGCCTTTTAAAGGAAATTGCTCTTGGGGTTATATCATTAATTTATTAATTTAAAACCACTCTATTTGTCTGGTCAATATGTGTTTAAGTAATGTAAAAGTTGGAATAGAAATGTATTTGTGGCTGTCAATGATAGCTCATGCCTGTAATCCTAGTACTTTGGGAGGTCAAGATGGGAGGATTACTTGAGGCTAGGTGTTCAAAACCAGCCTAGGTGACAAAGTGAGACTCCATCTCCACAAAAAATTTTTAAAAATTAGCCAGGTTTGGTGACTCAAACCTGCTGTCCCAGCTACTCATGAGACAGAGGTGGGAGGATCACTTGAGCCCAGGAGTTTGAGGCTGTGCTGGAGTAAGCTGATTGTGCCACTGTACTTTAACCTGGATGACAGTGATACCCTTTCTTAGATAGATAGATAGATAGATAGCCAGATAGATGATAGATAGATAGATAGATAGATAGATAACAGTTTAGTATTGTTGAATTTGGGACTTTAGAGAAATTTGCTTTGTTATATGTATGATAAGCTGAATAAAGCCCCCTAAGGATATCTATGTCTGAATTCCCAGAAACTGTGACGATGCTATCATACATTAAAAAGGACTTTGCTGATATATTTAAGAGTCTTCAAATGGTGGGATTTTCCTGGATTATTCAAGTGGGCCCGGTGTAATCACAAATGTCCTTGTAAGAGGAAGGCAGTAGCTTAGAGAGAGAAGAAAGCATGTGACAGTGCCAAGAGGTTGAAATGGCTCAACAGATTTGGAGATTTTTCACAATTACTGAGAAATCAAGCTGCCAGATGTTGAAGATGAGCTATCCCGCAGTTATTCTATCAATAACATTTATAACTTTTGATTGCAAAGTTTCTTTCCTAGTTAATAGCAGAATTGAGGTATAAAGTTTGCTCAGTTCTAAAGACAATGGCCTTTCCCCTGCCCCAACTTACTTTCCAAGTTCATCCTAAGGAAATCCACATTTTCTTTCTTCCAGGAATTTCATAATAGGCTCAGGACACTCTTAGGAACTTTGAATATAGGGGCCTCATTAATGCCTCTACTTTTCTTAAACCTGAGAGTGTTCCCATTGACCTTTGCCATTAAGAAAGGGCAATAGAGAGATAAGGTACAGTACAGGAAAAGTTCCATGAAGGAAATAGGCTTTATCCCATTTGTAAAAATGCATTTATTACCTTTAAGTAATTATAAAGGAAATTGATATTTAGTTTAGACAATAAAGAAACTGCATAATAAGAGCACATAGAAGAAAGTAAAAATCATTATAACCTCATCACACAAACATGAACACCTCTGGTATAAATATTTTTGGCTCTGCATTTATGCACATAAAATAATAAGTAATGATACATAATGACATATAATACCACATAAATTCTCCAGCTAGCTATGTTTTTCAGAGAAAAAGAAGCATAACTTAAATTTTAGTATTTAATATTATAGCAATTACTTTGAATTTCATTGCAAATGATGTACCATAATTTACATGCACGTACATAGGTGAGTGTGTGTGTCTTTTCTGAGGGAAAAACCTTAACAATAGTGCTATTGCTAATATCATACAATGATAACAAATGTTGGTATTTAATATATCTTAACGTTAATAAAAATTGGTATTTAATATATTTTCTTGTGCATGTATTTTAGATATTAAGTTATTTAATATTTATTTTTCCTCATTGATAGTAGAAGCTTTTTATGTATTTAGTATAATAATTCTTTTTTTCTCACGTATAAATCCAATCTTTTATCTGATTTTGTTTATCTTTTGTGTTGTTAAAAGGTAGTCCTTCTATCTGTTGATGTATTTTTTTTAGGGGTAAAGGGTAATAGAACGATTCTTTCCAAAATCAATATTTGCAACATGAAAATTCAAAGTTCACCTGCTCAGATCTACTGTCTTATTACAGAATGAATTTCCACAGAATGGAGTTGGTGTTTGATTGTTTTTACCCTTCAATCAGGCTTACTTGTTTCACATTTTAAAGTTCTCTCTGTCCAACATTTAAAGAGGATGATGTTCTTGCATGCCAAGCAGTAAATCTACAGGAAATCTGTCTATAACATCTCTTTCAAGGTGTTTAGTGAGATAGGCTTTGGAGAAATAGAAAATTTGACCTATATTGATTTTATGTCCTTTGAGAAATAGGCAGCTTGAGCTTGATTAATGAGCATTTCCCACCTCATTTATGTCCAAAATCTCTGCAATTGACATCTGAAAATTCTCATACATTGTTTCAAAGTAAATCATGTGGAGTGTCTTCTCTGGTTGTGATGTCTCTCTGCCTCCTAGGGCCAAGTGTTTTCTCCTTAGCTGTGCAGACAATATCCAGTTTGAGGAAGAAGTAAAAGGTATAAACCCCCCCAAAATAAAGCAAAGCAAACAAACAAACAAAAAACTAAAATATGATCAATATGATCTGAATCTTAGACCACAGCTATCTTTAAATTATTTGAGTTTTTTTCTTGAATTCTTGGCCTTCTGATTAATGTTTTTCATATTTTAAATACAGTAAAGGTATAAGAATGACCATATTTACAGGAGGAGAGGAATATTAACTCATTAAGATTAAAGTTGCATGTGCTATTTGGTGATGTTATACTCCAATATGAACACGGATAACTAGAATTAAAGACTCTCAGAAATGTTAGGGATACTATAATATGTGAATGGAGTGGGTTCTACCCAGGTTATGCATTAGAATTATCTGGAAATGCTATTTTTTTTTCCAAAATATACTTCTAAGGCTTATACTCTAGACAGGGATTGATGAACTTTTTCTGCAAAGGGTCAGATATTTAATCTTTTAGGCTTTGTAGGCCATGAAGTCTCTATAGCAGTCACTCATCTCTGATGTTCTAGCCCCAAAACATCCATTGATGATGCCTAAACAAATAGATATGGCTGTGTTCCAATAACACTTTATTTACAAAAACAGATGATGGTTCAGATTTGGCTCAGGGCTATAGTTTACTGACCCCTGTTCTACATGAGGAGTTTGATGTGCTAATATTTTAATTGGCTGATAGAAAAGCAAAATTGTTATTCTTTAGAGAGTGATTACAGAAGTCATACTCTCATTAATATATTACCCACAATGCCTTGCATAAATTGAAAAGCCACTATACATGAAAACAAAATAGAAAATATTACCCATAGTGAAGTAAAATTTTGCTATAAAGTAAAACATTTACAAATTACCCAGATGTTAAAAATTAGGAGACTTTTAAAAAAACTTTGAAATAACTTAGATAAATAAACTCAGAGTACATTGGAAATGATGAATCTGTAGGAAAGAGCTTAAGAGTTTCAGGAGAGAGAGAAAAAATGAAGAAGCAAATTTAATTAAATAATACATAAAATAAACAATCAACGTAAAGACCAAATAATAGAACACACAGAGTAACAAGTACATGGAGGAAAAATTTAAAAAAATGAATTGAGCATCAGTGACCTATGGAGCAATATTAAATATGTTTACATTCATTAAATTGAAACCCAAGAAAGACAGAAGGGAGACAACGGGGCGAAAACTAACTGAGCAAATGTTGGTTAACTTTTTTTTTCCTCAAAATTTCATCAAGAACACAGATCCAGAAAGATCTCTGAGTTCCAGAAAGTTCAGTAGAACCCAAGCAGAATAAACAAAATCTATTAACGAACATCATAGTCAACTGCTGAACACGAAAGATGTAGAAAAATTCTTAAAGACAGAAAGAGAATGAAACATGTATTACCTAGAAAAGAATAAAAATAAGAACTCCAGCAACTTCCTCATCAGAAGCTGAGGACCAACAGACAACAAATGACATATTGAAAGTGCTAAAATGGCAGGAAAATACCTGGTGATCCAGAATTTTATACGTTGAGTGCTTTATATGGCTAACTCTACCTGAAAAGATGTGGGACATGTATGAAAGATGATGTTTAAGTTAAAACTTCAAAGGAGAGAAAGAGCTTACCAAGTGGATCTTAGGAGAAAGGAAAGAGGGCATTCTCAGCAGAGGAAAGAGCTTTAGCAAAGTTATGGTGGCATTAAGTAGAAATATATGTGAAATGAATTGCATAGACATGGAATGCTGATATGGTCTGATTGTGTCCCCACACAAATCTCACTTTGAATTATAACTCCCACAATTCCCATGTGTTGTGGGAGGGACCCAGTAAGAGGTAATTGAATCACAAAATGAGTGGGTCTTTCTCATGCTGTTCTCATGATAGTGAATAAGTCTCACAAGATCTGATGGTTTTAGTAAAGGGGAGTTCTTCTGCACAAGCTGTCTCTTGCCTGCCACCATGGAAGAGGTACCTTACTCTTCTGCTATAATTATGAGGCCTCTCCTACCATGTGGAACTGTGAGTCAATTACAACTCTTTCCTTCATAAATTACCCAGTCTCGGGTATGCCTTTCTTAACAGTGTTGGAACAGACTAATACAAATGCCTTGTCTGATATTGTATAAGAATTCAGTGACAGAGTTTGTTTTCAAGTGTGGTGTTCTTTCCACGTCTTCCTCCCAACTTGTAAGAATCCAGGCTCTGCTTAACATTGCTGCACGCATCTTGAATGCAATACTGCCTGATCAATTGCCCTCCAAATGGGTACTCAGAGAACTTTATCATCTTAATTTTATATTTACAGCCACAGTTTCATTCTGAGGAAAGCTATCTATTCACACTAGCAAATTAAAACAGTTATGATCATAGTAATAACAGCACTTGAATAGAAAATGCATCAATTTAGGCTGGACTTGAGCTACCATAATGTGCATTTCTGTTTAATACTGTTTATGTTTCCCTGGATACTATAATGGACTGGGTTGTGCAATTTAGTTTTATTGACAACCACCAACTCCATCCCTATCCTTGAAAGGCAGGGAGAACAAACGATATAAACTGATTATAAACAAACTATGCTAGGGCTCAGGCAATGAAGGATGAATAATTATAATTGCATTCAAACCATTATCACTGGCATAACTACATTGAACTAGTCTAAGTAGAAGTAAAATGATCTTTAAAAATGAATTAGCAAAGCAAATATATCTTTTTGTACACATCCTGTCCTTTTTTACACTTCCTGTGATCTTTTGAATGCTATAGTCTATTGCAAAGTGTGCGTAGTTTCATTCTGGCTGCTCTATGAATGCTCATGTTAGTTGGATATAGTGTCTGCTAAAATATTTAGGGGTTTTTTTGTACAGCAAAGGGACAATGTGCCTGGAAGCTGGGACTTAAAGACTTGTATTGAAGCTGCCTTTGCACATCAGATATTGCTTTAATCGACATTGTATAATTAATTGAAGTAGTTTGGGACTGGAGAGGTGAGTGTGGTTTGTTGTAGTTACAGGTTTACCAGGTCACCCCTTAGATGTCACCAGTTTTGGAGACGAGGTTACTCTTCTTTCAGCAGTAATTAAGATGAATCTGTAAACATACTCCTAATGATCAAACTAGGAACGACACTTGTTTCTGTGACAGTTTACACCAACAAACAAGCACTCAATAACTCTTTTCCAGGCTTCCTTGTCCGGTATAGAAAAAATAAATATAGTCCTTCTACACTTGCTTTCCGCTCACCACCTACTAGATATTTCAAAATAAGTGTCCCATAGCAACTAATTTTCTGTCCAACCATTTTACACAGACGAAATACAGCTTGAGTATGTTAGATTAACCTCTGCAAACTGAAGTTGTCTATTGAATTTATTTATAAACAATTGCTAAAAGTGTTGAGATGGTCTTAGCTAAAGCAATTTATGGCTTGTAGCCTCCTGAACAAGAGGTGCCCTGATGTGATCTGGCCACTGGTGTGGGTGAACAGGAAGGACTGCTTTAGGATTCCCGTCCTGTAGTTCATGATATAAATGATGGAGTGAATCAGGTATACATTTTCCACAAATGTGTCCCCACATGCTCAATTCTCATCAACACTGGGCAGGTATTTTTCCTGTCTGTTGGTTAACAGAAATGAAATGAGAATTGAGGCTTAAACATTAGGCATTTCATCTTTCTAGAAAATCCTGTGGAATAAAGTAATTGTTATGCCTGGGTTAATTGATAACCCATTAAATTAACCCCCAAGTTCGTAGTCAAGAGACACAAAAGCGAAAAATAATTATTATTTTCAATGTATGTTATTATGTACCTGGCACCAAGGTGAGCATCTAACTTACACACTTTTACGTAATTTTCACAATGTCCCTATTAGATCGTCATTACTATTCCCATTTGATAAGTAAAGAGATTAAAACTTAGACTTGCTATTGAAAAAAATCAGTTGCCCAAGAAAGTAAAGGAGACAGGATCAAAATCAAAATCTATATTCTAAACAAGAGTTCTGCAAACTACAGGCTGAGAGCCAAAATGACCCACTACCTATTCTTGGATGACCCATGAGCTACTTTTAAATGGTTGAAAAAATAAAAAGAGTATTTTCTAACCACACAAACTGACATTAAATTAAAATATCAATATCCATACAAGATTTTGTTGCAACATCTCAATGCTCATTATGTAATGTCCATGTCTGTTTTCCTACATGATGGCAGAGTTCAGTAGTTGCAACAGAGACTGTATGTGGTGCTTGCATCACTTTGCACTGTTGTTTGGTGTGCTACCACCCGGCAGGGATGCAGTTATAATTTAACTGTTTTTGGAGTGTGCTATATATGGCTATATCAAGATATATGCTTTTTATTAGTACTGCATACTTATGATGTCAAAACCACAACAAGAACAAAATTGACTTCTAATATATTTTAAGGCACAGGAGAGTGAATTATTTTGTTATTGAATTGAATGTCAAAGCATTGTGTTTATGATGCAGTGGTATGTTAGCTATTCTAAAAGAATAAAGTAGACATTAACATGATCAAGGTAAGCACTCAGCTTACCAAAATACTCCCACTCACTAGAAAGTGATGGTGAGAAAAATTAGAAAATGTAAAACAGAACATCTTTGCAGCAGAATCTCTTTACAAACATAAAAATGAAACTGCAACTAATGAAAGTGTCTCTGTGACTCATTTGTTAGCCAAGCCAAAAATAAAAACTAAAAATAATAGACCTCTTTATCAATGATGAGATAATTAAATCACGTTTGATTGCGACAGCTGAAGAAATGTCTTGAGAAATAAAACTTGTTTAGAATCATAGTCTTTCTGTGAGAAGATTTAATTGAAGTACTGTGGACATTAGAAGCTCTCTCAATAGCCAATTAAAAGTTAGCTGGGTGATTCTGAGTTGTTTTTCTTGAATCTTGATGAGTAGAAAGCTTTGCCTTTTCAAGGAGTCACTATTAAGGTTGAAGTGACTGAGGGATCGGCCTCTATGTATACCCTATGTGGAGCAACTACAGGTATGATTTTTTTTCTTTTTTTAATTTTTTAAAAAATTTTTGAGTGTACATAGTAGGTACACATATTTAGTTCAGAAAACACAAAACCTGAAGTGAAATCTGCCAAGATGTCTCATAACTAGTGCTGGTAAAAGTATGAGTGGAGCAGAAAAATCTTATTTGAACAGATTTTAAAAGCCTGTGAAAATGTAAGTTGTTTAAAACTTTATGTTTATTTATAATAATATCCATCAGCATGCACTGTGTAGAAAGTATTTGAATCTTTAGTGTGTTATTGAACCAGCAGTATCAATGGTGAAGTTAATTTGCTCTAGTGGACTTAAACATTGCTGTTCCAGGAGTTTTTATTAGAAATAAAAGCTAAATATACTAATATTTATTCTTTACCACTTAGCAGGTCTATGATTAACCAGGTGGAAATTTTATTACTGTTTTTGAGCTCAGGGTCAAGATTGCAATTTTTCTAAATGAAAAGAACTGTCCTCAACCACTATCATTAAACACTGACTGACTTTGGAAATTAGCTTCTATTCCAGACTTGATAATAGTTCTTGGTGATTTCAACATAAAATTTCAAGACAAAACAAAGCTGATTTGTGAAACCTATGCTAGTTTAAAGTTGTTTCCAAAAACACTAATGATTGAAGCAAAAATAAAATAAACCACCTTATAAATTATCCATGCTAACAAGTTAAGACAAGAAGCAAGATCATCATTCTCACACAAATTTGTAGCCTAAATGTTCAAATTTTCAAGGTCAACCTACAGTTCCAACAGTGTGTTTCAGATTTCAGTGCAAGTTCAGAAATAATATTCATATTTCAAAATCTATTTAACCATGTAATTGAATAGCTTCAATCTAACCTTGAACTGGAAGTGATTTTAGTTTGCAATATTGTGCATACTAAGAGGTGAATATTAAGAAAAAACCCAATAGAATTGTATCAATGCCTCTGAACAATAAATATGCTCAATTAAAATCATATGCTCCTGGATTGATATCAGTATTATGCAGTACCTAACCGTGTAATAAGACATTTTCAAAGATGAAATACATAAGATCTCATTGCAGATCAGCATTAATACATGAACATTTCCAATTAATTTTGATGGCAGAGAAAACTACTTCTGAACCCAAATTAAGTGAAACATTATCCCCCACCACATCCTTGAAAATGTCATTCTTCTGAAAAGATAAACTTTTATTTTGAAATGTACTAAATTATTCTTACTATATTTTGAATGTCATCAAAAATGTGTAGAAATGTGTTTTCTCTCTAGTTCTATAATACTTTCATAATATCCTCAATTTTGCCTCTTGACCCACAAAACCTAAAATATTTACTATCTGGCATTTTACTAAAAAATTTGCTCACCCTTAATCTAGTGGTCAGGACCAAGAAATAGAATTATTACTGGCTTTTCTCCTTTAGTCTAACAATGATGTTAGGATGGTGGGTTCCCGTTTACTTTTACTCTTCTAATGTTCACTCATGCTCAAAATTATTCACCCTAAGGGGTACTGTGTTGAGTGCAAGGCTCTGAAACTTTATGCAAGAAGCACATTATATGTTCCAGTCCTTAGAGTGCATGCGTTTCGAAACCAGTGTTTGTGTTTCTGAACAATGAGACAAAATATAACTATATTGTCAGATCCTGAATGAAATAAAATTAGATGTTTTAACGATTGGTCAGCAGAACAGAGTTATTAAGCCCGCAGGGGTTAACATCACTCTTCTAGTCGAGAATTCCAGTAATACCACTAACTAGTTGCATGAACCTGGTAGCTGCAAGAGATGATACTAAGGACTACAGTCCCGGTCTGGTATTCAGGAAAAATTCAGGGTGAACTAAGAGTTAGCTGGGTGTAGAGTGGACACTGTCGATACAGGCAGAGAGATTAATGTGTGCAAGGGCAATGAGCAGATAAACATAATGTGGCTAATTCAAGAGACAGAATGGAGATCATTGTGATTCAACAAGGAACAGAAATGGATCAGATTGGGGCTGGAGTGATGGAGGGGGAAAGGCAGACGGTGGGTGGCTTTGCAAGCCATAGTCAGTTTCTTTTCCTTTAAAATATAATTATTTACAAACAATTAAATATTATTCACTCTTAAAAGGAAAAAAAAAAGTCTGAAATATACTACAACATGAATGAACCTTGAAGACATTATACTAAGTGAAATAATCCAGTCGCAAAAGGCTGAGAAAGAAAGTGGGGTGGGGGAGAGAGAGAGAGAGAGAGAGAGAGAGAGAGTGCAGCAGAGAGAGACAAGGGCGGAGACAGAGAGATACACAGAGAAAAATAATGCAGTCTTTCCATTTTAAGCCAATATCATAGTTTTTTCATGGAATCAATAGATTAATTGGGCCATTATCTAGAATGTTTTAATGACAATGAGATCTCACTATTTCAAACTATGGTCTGTTTCATACTGTAGGATGATGTGATATTCTAATATGTGATAAAGCATTGTTAATAAGAATCTTATCACATTTGTGGATTTAACTCTTACTGCATGGTTTACAAAATAAATGTTTGGACTACCACTTATTTATTATTGCTCTCATGCACTAAGGTTATTCTAATTAAGACTCTGAACCTGTTATTCTTAATTAAACTCTTCTTAAACTCAATTATCTCCTGAGAAAGAGTTTAGATTTTTGCTAAATTCACCATACTAATGAATGCAAAAGAAACTTGTTCTTTTTCCCAGTTGAAACCCAACACACCTTTTATGGTCCATCTTTCTAACAAAACCTCTTCCAACATCATCCTGCTTTCTCTGAACTGTAACTTCCTTATGGAAAGAAATACTCTAGCCATTCATCCCTAAATCTTAAGATTCGTTAAGTTTTTCTCCCTAGTTTGAATCTCTGTCGTCCAGTTGGCCTTAGCAATGCACTAAATACAGATCTTCTCTGAAGCTTTCTTTTTATTGCCGTCTTCGTAATTGTTATATCAAGAAATAAATTTGAGGCTGGGCACGGTAACTCATGCCTGTAATCCCAGCACTTTAAAAGGCCAAAGCAGATGGATCACCTGAGGTCAGGAGTTTGAGGCCAGCCTGGCCAACATGGCAATACTTAGTCTCTACTAAAAATACAAAAAGTAGCCATGTATAATGGCAGGCACCTGTAGTCTCAGGTACTCAGCAGGCTGAGTCAGGAGAATTGCTTGAACCTGGGAAGTGGAGGTTGCAGTGAGCCGAGATCGTGCCACTGTACTCCAGTCTGGGCAACAGAGCAAGACGAAAGAAAGAGAGAAAGAGAGAGAAAGAGAGAAAGAAAGAGAAAGCAAATCAAAGAGACAGAAAATTGAAAAGGGTTAGAAGAGAAATTACTTTGTGGGAATGTGCTGTGGTGGGGGGCTATACCTCTGGACTCCTTCCAGATACCTCTGAAATAAACGAAGGCACAGAAATTAAGTCACTTTCTTAAGTATGCACAGCAAGGAAGAAAGGAGGCAGAAATTCTGTCCAAGGTTTGTAGACTCTGGAAGTTAAACTCTTAATGTCTAAACAATATATCTTTGATAGTAGAGCGTGGAGGGCATGTTTTTAATCCTCTGATTGTCTCCATCAGAAGGAATTATGATTCCCAGTAACTAAGAGATCTTCAATTAATTAGTACCTAAAGTCACTTTGTCAGTTTTTATTGAGAGAAAGCAAAACTTCTCAATTTCAGCAATTTTAATAAAGAACAAATTTTATGTGCAAGATGAAGAAAATGATTCTCTTGGATTACATAGTTACTTGTTTCCAGCTGGATTTTTTTTTTTAAATAATGGATTTGAAAATAGCTTTTTATAATTTTACAAAAATCTTTCTTACCTTGGACTGCAAGCCTTTAGGACTTTTTTTTTTTTTTTTTTTTTGAGACGGAGTCTCGCTCTGTCTGTAGTTGAACACTTCACACTTTCCTCTCTCTAAGAGAAATGCCTGAGACAAGTGTGGTAACCACTATCTCTTTATGTCAAGGGGATCAGTTATGGGAATGGCAGCAAGAGTTATTATTGCTTGCAGGAAAGAGAGAAGTAAGTACAGTGGTCTCAGGATGGAGAGGCTCGCTGTGTGGGTAAGGCTGCTGGAGATACTGCAGGACTGCTAATGCACACCTCTTAGTGGAGGTTTGTTTCTTCATTGGGGACCAAATGTGTAGGAGGATGTGGGAAGAAGAAGAAAAGCAGGAAAATGAGAAGCCAGGAATAACACGTAGATATCATAGCTCACAATGTTGAGAGTACTAAGCGAGTAATAATTCTAGTAATACTAAGCTACATAAGTATGCCAGCCTCCTACTCCAGGACTAATCAAAAATATTGACCAAATACCAAATAACCCTACTCCCAAAAGATAATAGTATTCTGGAAATAGTAATAAGCACCAGAAACTTTCACAGAGGCAGAGAGATGATCTAAGGCTTAAAAAATAAATGCATCTCACAGTCTCATGTTTTTAACATGTAAGCTACAGGAAGATAAATTAGACGAGAGAAAGATTAACTTATTGGCTCAAAGAGTTTTCCATTTCACAGATACAAGCAAGAAAGGAGACCTAGATCTGTCAAAATTCTGGAGAAATAATACGCAAATTTTCTATCTTATTAAGACTCTTATTCGAAAAAAGTCAGTTAAAAATGTAATTGAGTTTGCTGAGCCACTGTAGGGATTCTGAACTTACAAATGCATCAGTTGCCAAGAAGAAACCATGTGTGAAAGAAAAATCTATATATTGCTGTTTAATAAATCAAGTGAGAGAATTTTGTATATGTAATATCATTAAGTTTATCCCACACAAACTCTAGATACTGAATCATTCAATTTTATTCAAAACATTTTCCTGTTTTGATTTCTCTGTAGGCAGTGATTACAAATCCATTAGCAAAATACATTTTAGAACATATTTTAGCCTGATGTATTACGATAATTCTAGCAAACAGTCAATGTCACGTAAAAACAAGAGTAATTAACGTAAACCACTTTGTTATCAGCTCCTAACTTGTTTAAAGTTGAATTTCTTCCCTTTCAATATTCAGAGAAAATATTTTCTTTTTGGTAGCACAAATTATGATAACCATTATCATCATCTGACTTTTTATCAACATAGCTTGATTAAATGAAATAAATATGCAATTATAAGAATTGTGAAATTGTAGAATTGATGGTAGAGGGTTTTGCTGAACTTCTGTGCATGAAGTAGTGAAGGGAAGGATATATCATTTGGATAAAGAGAAAAATGGAACGTGGAAGTGAAATAGTTTTGAACTTCCCTCGCTAGCTTTGGTTGTACTGTGGAACATTTCAAACAAATCAGTGTTCATTTAACACAGTTTTAGAATAGCCATCTTAATTCCCATTGCATCTTGCATTCGGGTAAGGTTTTTAAATTTTTAGAAATGTCCACACCTGTTATTGTTATTATTTGAACTTTATGCTCACCTTATAGGAATGCAGAACAGATATTTATAAAAAAGTAAATTAAAGCAAAGAGAAATTAGGAAACTTGCAAAGGTCACACTGCAAGTTAATGGCAAGGACTGCAACTGAATTTGTCATTTATTCATTAGTTCTTTTGAATAAACATCTTATAGGTTTGTAGTTCACCATTAATAAACTCAAGTCAGTGCAGTGTGTAATGATGCAGATATAAAAGTTAAGGATTACAGAAAAGGTAACAGAACTTGAGCTGCAAGACAATACTCGATCAAACATGAAAAGTCTAGATTTATTATATCACATTGTTCTTGAGAATGGACTCCTTAACTTTACAAAAGATGCTGAAATGAAATCCACAGTCAGTGTCTCTTACCACATCCATACTTGTTTCCACAAGTGGACTTGCTGCAGAATAGCCTTCAATGCACAGACCTGGCTTAGCTTTTCCTCTCTAGACTGTTTGGAATTAAGGCAAACTTCTTGTCTGAATGCATGTGGAGGCAGTAAGTTAATGAAGCATGACAATGATTTTTGCTCACTTTTTGGCTATGGGATATTCTATACCCACTTTAGTCACATACCAGTGCCATATCAGAAATCAGAATATCCAATACGACTTATTAATCAAAACTCAATTTTATTTAGCATTAAAGTGGAAGCTAAATGATGAGAACATATGCACACATAGAAGGGAACAACACATACTGGGGCCTTTCAGAAGGTGGGGGGCGGGGTGGGAGGAGGGAGAGGACCAGGAGAACTAACTAATGGATACTAGGCTTAATACCTGGGTGATGAAATAATCTGTACCACAAACCCCTGTGACATCCATTTACCTGTGTAGCAAACCTGCTCTTGTACCCCTGAACTTAAAGTTTAAAAAGAAAAACACCTCTCTTTTCTCTCCGTGAGAACTTGCTTTAGAATGGAAGCCTGCAGTAGGAAAGGGGGCATGGTCAGCTTCTTCTTAAATTTTTATCTGTATTTTTCTATCCTAACCTCACCCTGCTGGGCACATTCTGACCCCTACAGAGCTGGGGCAAGAAGAGTACACAACAGTAAAGAAAAGTGAAACCTGTTATTTGAATGGTATGGTAATAAGCTGAGGCCCAGAGATGTTTTAAGCTGATTCTTTATCTTTTTTTTTTTTTTTATTCTTTTGTGTGATATTGTCAGAGACTCTTTATGGTTTTCTTAACAGGACTCTCCCACTTTAGTTCACATGCCTTGGACAAGAAGATGAATCATTTCGTGGATGATGTTTTTCCCTAAATTAGACAATGGCTAGAAATGCAAAGCCCCCTTTAGTTTTTGCTACTGAGATTTGTGTATCTCTTGTGGTGACTTGATTTGGAAAAGATTCAATATGAACTCGTGTTGGTTCTCATTTTTGGTGATTCTCATCTCTCTGTAAGATATATCCGCATATCCCTTGTTCTAACTATTGGAGGTAGGCTGATTGCCCTGTCTTAGTCCATTTCTACTGCTATAACAAAGTATCACAGAGTAGAAAGTTTTTAAATAATAGAAATTTATTTCTCACTGTTCTGGAGGCTGGGAAGTCCAAGATCAAGGCACCAGCAGATTTGCTGTCTGGTGAGAGAGGTCAATGTTGTGTTCTCACCTGGTGAAAGGCATGGAAGGTGGAAAAAAAAAAAAAAAAAAAAAGAACAAATACTGTGTGAAGTCTTTTTTATGAAAGGGCGTTAATTCTTGATCCCATCCATGAGGGAGGAGCCTTCATGACCTAATCACCTCCTGCAGGTTCACATCTGAATGCTCTTGCATTGTGAATTATATTTCAGCATAAATTTTGAAGGAATGCAAACATTCAATCCATAGCAAGCCCTCATTTTGATGTCTCACCAAGTGGCACTATTTGGATTGTTATTCCATCCTTGGTAGGAGTCATGCCCACCACAGAGTATGTATTTATTCTGAAGAGACCCAGAATGACCTCTCTCACTGGGGATGAGGTGAAACAATTAAAACAGCAAGGTGGTGGGAGAATCAGAACACAACACTCTTTTCAGGGAAAAGCACTTTTCAAATATTTCTTTAAAAATACTCTTTTCTGGCCAGGCACGGTGGCTCACATGCTTTGGGAGGCTGAGGCGGGCAGTTCGCGAGGTCAGGAGATCGAGACCATCCTGGCTAACACAGTGAAACCCTGTCTCTACTAAAAATACAAAACATTAGCTGGGCGTGGTGGTGGGCACTTGTAGTCCCACCTACTCAGGAGGCTGAGGCAGGAGAATGGCGTGAACCCAGGAGGCAGAGTTTGCAGTGAGCCAAGATCACACCACTGCACTCCAACCTGGGCAACAGAGCGAGACTCCATCTCAAAATAAGTAAATAAATAAATAAATAAAAATACTCTCTTCTTTTCACTTACTAATTACTTATTCTTTTATGTAGGTGAGAGATACAAAAGTTGTAGAATTTACTTACAAGATTGCTTTTTATCATTGACCTGTGATGATTTGAAACCTCACTATGAAAAGCCTAATTTGTATATTGATGCCTGTTTGAAATTTTACTTTTAATATCTTTCAGTATGTGATTTATACTCAAGAATATGGCTATATGGATCTTGGAGAAGCAGTTCTGGTAGCAAAGTAGATATTGATAATAATCAATAATAATTTGTTACTTATTTCAATATTTAGAGCTCCTTTTAGCAGTTCTTGTAGTGCTGACTTGGTATTGGCAAATTCTTCCAGCATTTGTCTGAAAAATACTGTGTCTTTCCTTCATTTGTGAAGCTTAGTTTTGCTGGATACAAAATTCTTGACTGATGATTGTTTTGTTTGAGGAGGCTGAAGATAGGGCCTCAGTCTCTTCTAGTTTATAGTGTTTCTGCTAATAAATCTGCTGTTAATCTTATAGGTTTTCCTTTAAAGGTTACATGGTCCTTTTGCCTCACAGCTCTTAAGATTATTTCCTTTGTCTTAACTTTAGATAGCCTAATGACAATGTGCCTAGGCAATGATCCTTTTGCAATGAATTTCCCAGGTGCTGTTTGTGCTTTTTGTATTTGGATGTCTAGGTTTCTAGCAAGGCTGGAGAAGTTTTCCTCAACTATTCCCCCAAATATATTCTCCAAATTTTTAGATTCTCTTCTACCTCAGGAATGCTGATTAGTCTTAGGTTTGGTCATTTAACATAATCCCAGACTTCTTGGAGGCTTTGTTCATATTTTCTTATTCTTTTTTCTTTGCCTTTGTTGGATTGGGTTAATTTGAAGACCTTGTCTTTGAGCTCTAAAGTCCTTTCTTCTGCTTGTTGAATTCTATTGCTGAGACTTTCCAGAGCATTTTGCATTTCTATGAGTATGTCCATTGTTTCCTGAAGTTTTTTTTTTTTTTTTTGAGACAGAGTCTGGCTCTGTCTCCCAGGCTGGAGTGCAGTGGCCGGATCTCAGCTCACTGCAAGCTCCGCCTCCAGGGTTTACGCCATTCTCCTGCCTCAGCCTCCGGAGTAGCTGGGACTACAGGCGCCCCCAGCTAGTTTTTTGTACTTTTAGTAAAGACGGGGTTTCACCGTGTTAGCCAGGATGGTCTCGATCTCCTGACCTCGTGATCCACCCGTCTCGGCCTCCCAAAATGCTGGGATTACAGACTTGAGCCACTGCGCCCGGCCAGTTTTTATTGTTTTTTTTATTTATGCTATTCATTGAATAATTCTCCCTTCACTTCTTGTATTATTTTTTTATTTCCTTAAGCTGGGTTTTGCCTTTCTCTGGTGCCTCCCTGATTAGCTTAATAACTAACCTGAATTCTTTTTCAGGTAAATCAGAGATTTCTTCTTGGTTTGGATCCATTGCTGGTGAGCTAGATGATTTTTTGCGGGTGTTAAAAAACTTCATTTTGTCACATTACCAGAGTTGATTTTCTGCTTCCTTCTCATTTATGTAAGCTCGGTCAGAGGGAAGGTCCAGGGCTCAAAGCTGTAATTCAGATTCTTTTGTCCCACAGGGTGTTCCCTTGATGTAGTACCCTCCCACTTTTCCTAGGGATGTGGCTTCCTGAGAGTCAAGCTGTAGTGATTGTTATCTTTCTTCTGCATCTAGCCAGCCAGCAAGTCTGGACTCCCTTGAGGCAAGGCAGAAATGGCTTGCTAGTGGACATAGTGAGCTCACAGGGCTTTTCCTGCTGCTTCCTCTACCCTGTATTACGCTTGGCTCTCTACATGGACTCAGTTCCAGGTAAGGTAAGAATGTTCTCCCATAATCTAGACCTTCAGATTCCCTAGTGCAGGTGTGTGTTCCTGGGCAGACAATCTCCCTTTCCCACTTCCACAGCTTGGGCCTTCACTGTATTTGAGTTGTCTTTCAGGTCCTGCAAGAGCAATTGGCTTCCTTCAGAGGGTCTGTGGGTTCTCTCAGCTTTCCTAGTGTATTTCTGCAGTCATTCTGCAGTAAAAGTTCATGATGTGAGCCTCCACACTCTGCTCTGTCTGAGTGGGAGCTGCAGTCTAGTCCTGTCTCCTATCCGCCATGATCCTGCACAATTATAATTTTTAATCAGGTGACACTCTCTACACTAAATTAAAAATTTAGGCATAAATGGTTGTTCTTTACATTAAAAAATGTTTAAAGAATATGTCCTTTATTTAAGCTAGAAACCTCTTCATATTAATATATATTTGCCCCATTATTTGCCAATTAGAAAAAAGGTAGTGTTTTAAAGCCATTTTTTTACCATTATTAATGAAAACTGAAAACACAGTTTACAGATCATTTCACTTGTAATCTTCCCTTCAACATCATTATTTCCTTTCCTCCATTAAGCTCTTCCAGAATCAAGCGAAGAAATATAGTGACAGCGATGAGCAAGGATATTTTGTGCCTTGTCAATTCAAATAACCCCCAAGCTAGTAAATGACAAGCTGTTTTGTTAGCAAGGAGAAACATCCAGTGATATCTACAAAAAGGACCAGTGTATACATAATCACAAGTAGTGCTCTAGTATTTTAAAGATTATTCCTAAAAACAATCCTCTATTTGGCATGGTTTGAGCACATTGAATATCCTTTTTCTCCCCAGTTTTCTACGATTTTTTTTCTTAACTGATCTGAAATACAAGACACTTTTTCTCATTGATAAATATTAGGGACAAATTGTTTTGTTAATTTTAATAACACCATTGTTCTTATTAGAAGACATATTATGTAATTAAGTGCAAGGTGAAGCCAAATTACCCATCAAGTATAAAAAGTCTATAGGAAGAGAAAGGAAAACAAAGTGAGAACGATGCTACCTAGTGCCCACACCACAGGGTTACCTGAACAGTGACCATGTTATTTATTTGATTATTGTCCTTTCAACACAAGAGCAAATTGATATGGCACTTTTCTTTTCCTTTGAACACTTTGTACAACCAGATTTGTTTGTACAGAACAGCTAAGAAGGACACAAAATGCTTATCAAAGGAGTTAGAAATAATAACCAACCAATAGTTGTTATCCAATAATAATACTTATATATGCATTGTGAGAAACACTTCCAAGGTTCAAACCCTGCCTTCTTCACTAAGCAACTATGTGACCAGGGCAATTACTTAAATTAATAGTACATAAGTGCTATTATATGAGTAACAATATTTTATACTATTACTTAAACCATAATAATTTTTAGATTTTATAAAAATGAGTGAGATAGTACATGCAGGATGTGTAGCAAGTTCCTGGTACATAGTGAACATGTGAGAAATATTATGTAGTAATATTTAGATAGAGCTGTTATAGAGCTATCACTTAGCCAGCCATTATTTAGTGACCCCCACAGGGAGCCAGACACTGAGAGGGAATTTAAGATCAAGCAGTCCTGGTCTCGGTTCTCAAAAGGTTTCCATGTGGATGGAAGATAAACAAAACACTGAGTCAAATAAAATAATTGCATATTTTAATAAAATCTATACATAATAAGGTATTTTCATAGAAAATAGTGATTGATATTTATATTTATATTTATAATATCTACTACCTTTTTTTAATTGGCAAATAATGGGGTAAATATATATTAATATGAAGAGTTTCTAACTTAAATAAAAGACATATTCTTTAAACATTTCTTAATGCAAAGAACAACCATTTATGCCTAATTTTTTAATTTAGTGCAGACAGTATCACCTGATTAAAAATTATAATTGTGCAGGATCATGGCGGATAGGAGACAGGACTAGACTGCAGATCCCACTCAGACAGAGCAGAGTGTGGAGGCTCACATCCCGAACTTTTACTTCAGAATGACTGCAGAAATACATTAGGAAAGCTGAGAGAACCCACATATACCCCGAAGGAAGCCGATTGCTCTTGCAGGACTTGGAAGACAGCCCAATACATCAATAAGAAGGGAACACTTACTGTACTCAGTGAGCAGCTTAACAGATGAGAGACAGCTGTGTGAAAGATACGGGTAAAAGCAGCCAAGTAGGTGAACCATATGTGCAAATGTAACGAGAAGAGAAAAATGCTGGGCACATTGAAGGAACTGATAGACCAGGAAACCTGAGGTACACTGTGAGAGGGGGAAATATCAGGTAATTACATCTTTGAAGATGTAATCAGGGCTTAGACCATTCAATATCCCGTAGACCATTGTAAGGTTCTTGGATTTCATTGCGTGGAATAGGAATTTATTGAAAGGTTTTCAGCAAAGCTGTAGTGGTACACATTTTATATTTAAAACATCTCTTGTGCTGATTTATGGACACATATCTCTAAATGATTTTCTTCTAATAAGTTAGTGGAAGAGGAAAGCTTTGAACCTATGTAGACTTTCTGACAACATGTGCTTAACCACTGTGTAACACTGCTTCTGCAACTAAAAATATAATTATTGGGGCGTTATGTCCAGACTCTCTGATATGCACTTTGAGTTATTTTAATTATGTTTTATAAATGAATCTGATTGCACAAAGCATCTGAAGAAAAAAATTACCATTTTAATTTGCTATTGTGTTGAAACAACAATGATCAAATAAATAACATGGTCACTATTCAAGTAATATGATACTACAGTGTGAGTACTAGGTAACATAACTTTCCTTTTGTTTTTCTCTCCTTCTTATAGTTCAGTCTATTCTGACTGAATAAATTTGGCTTCATCACACACTAAATCATATATCTCATAATTAAGACAATGTTTCTTCAGTAATTAACAGAACTATTGGTTTTTAATGGGAACTGATGTGAGACAGTGTCTTGTTTTTCAGATAAGTTTCAGATGAAACTAATGATAAAACATTGGGGTGAGTAAAGACACTGAATGTGCTGAAACCATGTCAAAGAAATAATGGCTTGTTTTAAAAGACTAATATTTAAAATATTATCATTTTAGCTTGCGACTGTGTATGCATTTGTCCTTAATAGATGTTGATTCTTGTTAAAAAAATAGGTTGTTATGTACTAGAGTGCAGTTTATTTGAATTGACAAAACACAAAATAATCTTGCACATCATTGTTACTATATCTTTTTACTTGACTCTGGAAGAGCTCACTGGAGCATAAAGAATAATGATGGGGAAAGAAAGATTGTAAGTATAATGATCCATAAGTTACATTTTCAGTTTCACATGAAAATGATGGTATGAAATAAGGGCTTCAGGAGAAAAAAGCACTTTTTAACCAATTGGCAAATAATATAGCAAATGTATATTTATATGCAGACTTCCAAGTGTAAAAATATTGTAATTTTTATTTTGAAAATTGTAAAAAACAATTATATGTGATGAAAACTTCAATTTGCTTTAGTAGCGACTATCTTATTAGAAGAAAAAACCATGACTGAGAAATCCTTAAATAAAATTTGAGACATTGTTTTCTCCCCAGATTATCTCCAATTAAAATGCTTCAGTGAAATAGTAGATCTTCCAGTTTTGCTTTAAATTATATATGAACTGTTAAAGAACCAAATTACAACAAATTGAGTTTAAATATCTAATTGGGTTTATTTGTGATGTGTGAATTGGGCAGTATCTCATCTATAAATTAGAAAGGCATTGTATTGGACATTGCAGAACAGTTGGTTTTTTGTAAGGTAGCTCGAGCAGGAACAAGGAAACAGCTTAATACAAAGAAGTAGATTGGTTAACACCAGGTTATTTCAGGTTACCTTCCTTAGAAGGGTTAAAGCAGAGGGGATGTCCTTATCATGCCTGCTCAGGTTGATTGGGCCCATTTTTCTTTGGTCTGTTGGGCCTACTAAGGAAGCTTGGTCCAAAATAATGGCTTCCAACAAATTTTACTCAAGAGTATTGAAGTCATTAAGTGAAATCATTAGGTAACGGGACATTAATAAGAGTAAATTTCTATTTTGTTTAGGCAAAAGTACGTATACATAAAATGTCTATTATTTTAATGCTGTGTCCATTGTCCTGTGGTGCTGCTGAGTGAATGAAACCCATGCTGGAGACAGTGTGGTAAAAAAGGAATTGGAGAGGAATAATGGTGGAGGCAGGGGGTGCAGCAATATGCAGCCCCTGTGGTTGTCCAGATAGATGACAGTTTCAACTAGAGTACTGGCAATTCTAATGGTAAAAAGGGAATGATTTTAAGATATATA
>NW_012121265.1:10305346-10307355 GCF_000951035.1 Colobus angolensis palliatus
TAAGATACATATAATCTCTTTTATAATTGAGATTTACAATAAAGATTTATTACAGAAATTGCATGACTATGCCCACTTCCCCACTTACAACATCAATGGTTTTTCCACTGACTGCCTGTTCATTGAAGTTTATTGAGGGCACTTAGTGAGCCAATGGATCAAAAACACATTTAATTAGACTAGCCCACTTTCTTCATGTTTGGCAATGGGATTGGTTTGGAGATTTTGTGATATTTTCACTTCTGCTTATTGACAGAGGTCAGTGGGTGGCAGAAATGCACAAAATTAAACGTAATGATGTGAAAAGTGAAGCCAATTTAATCTACATCCATGAACACTTCCCTCACAGGAATAACTAGCATAAGTCATCAAAAATCTTTAGGTCTCAGTAAATTGACATCCAATTGATCTCAAAAACCCCCTGTTTAAGAAATGATTGGGGAAAGTGTGCTTGGGAAGTTAGGAAGTCTAATTTTTATGGAGAGACAAAAATTCATCTATGTTTTCATCAAGTTCTGCAGGAAATGTTTTATTTTGGAAAAACATTTCCAGCTTATGCAAGGTCAGTAATACCCTAGGATTAGGTAATTAAGTGTTCATTCAAAATCAGCTTTGTTTCTGTGCTTTCAAATTCACTGTTTTTTTGTTGTTGTTTTTTGTTTTTCATCTTGTCATTTTCAGTTATATATTTTGACAGGGATCTCTTTAAATTTGGACTTTTTAATATGTTTTCCTATCCTAGAGGAATTCCCACTCACTTATTCAGACCGAGAAAGGAGTTTAGCAGAACATGAAGAAAAAACCCTAAGCAAACAGTGCTGCAAATCTCTGAAACCCATTCAAAGAGGAAAGAGGAATGGCAGTCCTGGGCTTCCACAAAGAGCTGTCATTAATTGTGATGGAGGGATGGGGAAAGATTTTCTCGTTCCATTTTCTTATTTAGAGACCACAGCTAGTCAGGTGGTATCGGTTTCATACTGGTGTATAGGCCTGGGTTCCAAGAATAAGCCATTAGTCAAGGGTAACAAAGATGCTCACACACATCCCAGGCTCCTCTGATGACAGACATAACATTTTCTCATCCTTCCTTTCACCCAACATCAAAGGCTGAGATGCCTCGTCTTCTTCCATTCACATTAGTTTTGGGTAAGAGAATTGTTGAAAAACGCTACTTTGTGAAGGTGGGGGTAACATAAAGTATATCAGTTTTTTATTATAGTGTTACATGTCAGCTCCAAATTTAATGATTTAAAACAACAATCATTAATTTTGCTCAGGAATTTGCAATTTTGGTGGAGCCTGACAGCAACAGCTCTGCTCTGTTTCACATGGCAACAGTTGGGGGAGCTTTTCCTGGGACTGAGAATAGGCATTTGGGATGGCTCACTCACATCACTGGCTAGCTGACTCTGGCTGTCAGCTGGGAGCTCAGCCAGGGCCTGGGGTGTGTGGGCTTCAGTTCCTCTTCCTTGTGACAGGGTGGCTGAATTCTAAAGCAAGTGTTCAAAGAAAATCAGGCAGAAGTTGTATTGTTTTACATCAGCTAATCTGGGGAGTTGCATAATGTCACTTCTATCATAGCCTCAGCCTGCCCAGAAAAACAACAACAAAAAGGAACGTAGATCCAACCTGTCTATGGAAAGTATCAGCCATACGATAGGTACAACACTTAGAATGAATAAAATTGTTGCAGCCATTTTCAAAAAATACAATCTGTCATAACTAAGTTTTTTTAGACACCACCTGAAATTTGTCATTTTCAATAAGAAACAATTACTTGATCTTCACGATGTCACCGTTAGAGAAACAGGGATTAAATTTTCAGTGAGGTTACTGTTTAAGTATTAAGAAAAGACAAAATTACACAGTATTAGAAACTGGAAGTGTTACTTTATTGTGATTGTTATTTGTATTTTTGGCATGATTCTTTCATTGATTAAATGGAGATATATTAGGATTCTGAGAACTGAAAAGGAATTAGAAGTTTGCCACAGAAGCGCGCGCCTAGC
>NW_012121265.1:10307726-10368842 GCF_000951035.1 Colobus angolensis palliatus
GTGTCAGTGGGGGCGGTAGCGCAGGCGATCCGCGCGCAACCGGGGTCCCCACAGCGACTGGAAGGCCTGATGAGACTCCAGGAGTCCCCGCAGCTCCCTCAACTCCTTTGCTGTGCAGGCAGCCAGCCCGCAGCCCCCTCCGCCTGCGACTTGCTCCCATCTCCAATCCCCGGTGGTGGCCGTGGCTCCTGCTCTGTCAGCGGCCGCCGCCTACCCTAGAACTGTCTTCGCTGACCTCCCCCTTCATCTTGAAGTCCGTGTCCTGAGCTCCTTCCCCTACAATTGTCCAACTGAGATCCCCGGGGACCTCTCTTGGCTCCAATCGTGGGAAAAGCTGGGCAAGGTTGGCAGGCGGCGGAGTCGCCTCTCCAGCCCGGCTTGCGCGCGGTAAGCCGCCCACCTGCGCCGGGCTCCTGCGTTCCTTTGCACAGCGGGAGGGAGCGGTCTCGGTGGCCGCCTCCTCACCGCGACTCGGAACTGGTCACGGTCGGACTCCAGGAGGGAGGAATTTCAACCTGGATCCGCGGAGCGGGGCTCCTGCCACGCCCCTACTTCGCTCAGCGCGCCCTCTGTTGAGAGCCAGTGGAGAGGAGGAAGGGAGCAGGAGTCCGCGGAATGCCCTTAACCGAAGGAGTAAGACGCAGACAGAACTGCCCGCCTCCTGACGGAGGAGCTGAAGCCGACCATCCGCAGGGCTGCGCCAGCGGGAGGCTCAGCCTAGACACGAGCCATAGTCTAATGGTCTGCTAAAAAATAAAATTAAATTAAAAAGGGAGAGCGATTACAGAAAAGGCATTGGAACTGCGTGCAAACAGGTGAAAGGTGGAAAGGGTTCAAGCCCGCGAAGGATCAGAGGGAAGATGGGGCTGGATGGGAGCTTCTGGATTTAAGAGCACCTGTGAAGGAAATCCTTCACCTATTCCTTGGACTTAATATTAGCTGAGGACGAAACTATCTCCATCTCATTCAAAAGTCATGTTCAGGAAACGTCCAAGGCGCAAATTTAATCTCAGTCTACCTCCTCAAAACTGCCCAGATCGTCCAGTCTAATATCTTTCCCAGTGATTTTAGTTGTAATGCAATTGCCAGAAACCTTTACAGAAAAAGTGCTACTTGAGTTAGTTGGACTCATCTTTAGCTTTTTATTAAGAGTTGAATACGTTTCAAAATAACAGTCTGCTCATTTATTTCCTTGATGCACAGGTGTATATTGTATTAAGGAAAACCTTGATAATAGCATTTAGGATGAGATGATTTGCAGGAGTTGCCCTGCAATTCAGCCTTCATGTCAGAGGTTATTATTTTATATCCTTCCCAGCAGTAGTTTAATCAAATAATTGAATCAGAAATTCTTTCCATTCAGGTTTGAGAGACTTTTGTCTTCACTTCCTAACTCAATCACCATATCTTTCCTATCATAACCCTGAAAATTAATCCTCCAATTTGAACTTGAATCTTCTTATACTAATTTAATAACTTTCCTACAGCTTTAGGTAATTAATTGAAGTTCTGCATTTAAGCAGAAAATTTATATTTGTAGAACAGGTAATACTTCAGAGCCAGGATTGAAAGAACTTTGGACTTGAATTAATTTTTCTTTTAAATGCTATCTAAGTTAGGAAATATCCCTTGCTTCTTTGGCTTCTGTGTTTGTTCACATCTTGAAAGAAAGATCTTGAAAAGACTGAGGAGAAGAGAGCACATCTTTGGCAAATCCAAAACTCTAGTTAAATTGCAGGAAAGACCGCCAGGCTTTTACCTAAAGTGCTCTAAATCCTCTAAATCACAGTGTTTGTTTGTTTTGCTGGGGTTGGGGGGAGGGGGTGATGTCAGGACATAGGAAGAGAATGATAGGACTAGATTTCTGAGACAAAGAATAAATTGTAGGGGATAGTATTTGTTAAACATTTGAGGAACCAAAGCATGTTTAATAGTGAAATCTCTTTTCTCTGTAACCACTCCAAACATACGAAGAGGTGGGTTTTTCAGGGTGTACATAGTTGATGAGAAGTAAGAATTTATTTTCCTCCTCTAAATTAATATGCAAAATACTGCTTTTCCTTTTTGTGTCAGCTTAATTACTATATGATTTCTCTAGCTGAAAAATGAAGACAATTATTCTGTCTTTCCTGAAAAGGAGATGCTGGCCAAATATCTCCTGCAGCAATCAAAAGTAGTAGAAAACCAGGGATGTGGTTCATGTGAACATAAGCCACACAAATACAAAGTTAATGGTTGCCTTGGAGAAGCATGTGCCTCTCTTTACTTTGGGTGGGAAATATATTCAAAAAGTTTACATGAAACAAAAGTGGAACCTAGTATGTGATGTTTAATACGAAAGAATAGAATTTGTTCCGAGTTCTAGGTAAGAAAAATAATATGGGAATGTTCTGTAGGCCAACATTTTTACGTTTTAATTTTTATTTTGAAATAATTTTAGTTTTACAGAAGAGATGCAAAGATGGTGAAGAGAGTTTCTGTATCCGATGACCCAGATTTCCCAAATGTTAATAACGTATAAAACTATGGTATATTTATCAAAAAGAAGAGGGTAACGTTGGTACTGTCAAATTAAATAACAAACAGACTCTCTAAAACAAAGTGATATTTACTTGGGGGTAACATGGCAGTTGGAATATGCAATGTTACCATAGTAGACAATGTGTATATTCAAGGAGATTGAGGCAAGGAGGAATATTTACGGTAAAACGAGGAGGATTACATAAGTTGTTTTGAGATAATTATTCTGAGGTACAAAAAGCAATAACAAGGGTGGCACCAGTCTGAGGTTAGCCTGGCAGTTGTTGGGCAGATATCCTTACAGAAGAATTTTCTGTGTTAGGTTGGCTTTGTGCAAGGTTGTGGTTTTTGCAGCCTTTAGTGATAGTTCCTGTTATCAGGCATACATGCATGAGAACTCTCCATTTATGCCCTTCCTCAGCCCCGTTTGTCAAGGTTTTCACACATGTGACTTCATGTTGCTTCTGGCAACTTTCATCGTGAAATATTAGTAACTAGGCTAAAAACCTTATTTTTTATAGCTTTTTTCATTAATGTCTTCTTTCCAAGTTTCGATCCAAGATATCATACTGCATTTGAATATTATGACTCCCCAATCTCCTCCAATCTATAACAGTTTTTTAGTCTTTTCTTGTTTTTCATGATATTGACACTTTTGAAGAATATTGGTCCACTGTTTTATAGAATGTTCCTCAACTGGTATTTGATGTTTTCCCAGGAATAGGGTGGGGTTATGATTTTTTTAAAATAATGTTTATTTTAGAGTAATTTTAGATTTACAGGAAAATTGGGAAGATTCAGAACTGGAGTTCCTATATATCCTACACCCAGCTGCTCCTATTATTAACATTTTACATTAGTATGCTGTGCTTGTCACAGCTAATGAAATTATGTTGATAAGTTACTATTAACTAAAGTTCGTGCCTCATTCAGATTTCCTCAGTATTTACCCAATGCATCTTCTGTTCCGGGATTCCATCCAGGATACGATGCTGCATTTAGTTGGCATGTCTCCTTTTACATTCCTTTTGACTGTGACAGTTTTCTCTGGTTTTCATTACTTTTGAGGTCATTGGAATTTTGGAGTACTGATTAGGTATCTTTTAAAATGTCCCTGAATTAGGATTTATCTGATTTTTCTCCATGATTATTTAGGTGTGTTGAGGAGAAGGCCACCAAGTGTTATTTTCATGACCTGATATGGGTACGTGCTATTTATATGAATCATTGCTGTCAATATGAATCTTGAGCACCTAGCTAAGGTAGTATGTTAAGTTTCTCTACTAGAAATTTACTCTTTCCCCCCTTTACAGATTGTATTGTTTGTAAAGAAATCACTGTGCACAACCCACACCAAAGTACTAGGGAGTGGTGCTTTCCTTTCTTGAGAGATGTCACTGAATCTACTTTGGCACACAGGGTTTATTCTAACCTTTCATTCTTGCTTATTTGTAACTTCTTTCTTCCGACAGTGGAAAACTGGCCCATGTTATACACTATGTATTTACTTACTGTTTCCTAGTATATAGGTGAGGTCGTTTTAGCGTTGCTAACCCATACTCCTAGGATAAATAAAATTGCCAACTAGGGTGTAGGGTTTTCATACAGGTATGTTTGTGTTAGAGTATCCAGTCCA
Organism: Colobus angolensis palliatus; assembly: GCF_000951035.1. Classification (NCBI taxonomy): domain Eukaryota; kingdom Metazoa; phylum Chordata; class Mammalia; order Primates; family Cercopithecidae; genus Colobus; species Colobus angolensis. The sequence goes on from NW_012121265.1 coordinate 10,311,883, forward strand.
AAACAGTATTTCCCAGAGTTACTTAGATCAGCTGTTTCTCTTCAACCCTCTTCAGTGAGATTATAACATACATTTGTAATATAATTCAATTAATTTATTAAAGAAAAAGAAAACCATGAGTTCCAGCTTAGACTTTACCACCCAGAAGGGCTTTCTGAGTCTCTGTTTCTTTCTGTCCAGGGATATTGCAGGAATCTAGGAAGATGCTGTGCATACAACATCCCACATGTGGTAAAATACTATGCCATGTTGACCATCACCATAACTGCAACTGAGTTCATTCAGCACGTTTTGAGCACAGCCAGTATGCCAAGCACTGTGTTGGTAGTGGTAGCAGAAACAAATAAGATTCCTGGGTCTGAGACAAATATTTTATGGGAACAGTGCTTGAAAGAGGAGACACTTGTATGGTGACACAGGTGAGGAGACCCAAGTGTGGTAGGAACACAGCGCACAGTGTAACAGCCGTCTCCATTGTTCATGTTGGCTTAGCCAGTAAGTAGAGATGGGTGAGGCAAATATACAGATGTCAATACTTAGATTAAGTGTGCTGTAGTGGAAAGAGCATGAGCTTTGGGTCAAAGAGAATAATTTGAATCTCATTAGTCATATGGCGATTAAATTAGTCAATAGTCCTGGGCAAGTCAGTTCGCTTCTCTGAGCCACAGGGCATTGCAATTATTAATCAATATGTGACAGGTACTTGACCCATTCATTCGTTCACTTATTCAACAAATAATAACATTGTTTAATATAAGAGGTTAGCTAGGCTGACAGGAGATAAACATAAAATACATGAAACTGATTATTTTTTATAACAGTGAATCATATGAAGATAATAAAATAGGATGATGTCATAAAGTGACAGAAAGGGATACATTAGATTGGTTGGCTAAGAAACTACTTTCTAAAGAGAATTTTTTTTTTTAGCTGAAATGTGAATTATGAAAGGGAGCAACTATGCTCAGTGGACTATTATGTGAATCTAACAAATGATTATTACAGAACCCAAGTTTTTGCCTTGAAAAGTACGTATCAAATAACAGTTTGGGAAAGGACCCTAGAGATAATCACAACCTGTGATTATGTTACCTCTAAAATGTGTCACAATAATTTAAGGAGCTAGAAAGATCTGATGCTTATTTTATTTGCATACTTTCTTCTTTATTATCACATGCCATCATTCCTTCTTCTAAGTAGCTTAACAGATTCTTGAGATATTGTTTCAGCTGTCTTTTCCTAGTCCAGCTCTTCCTCTCAGTACCTGGGTTATGGAATTCTATCTATAAATCTTTAGGGATGATGGCATAAAAAATTTTGAAGCTGAATTTCAAAAAAGACAAGTGGAAGTCTGAAGCTAGGGGCTTTTTCCTGGACCATAAGAGGGATTGTCCCTAAGGAAAGGTGCCCTGAGACACCTTCTCTCTGTTTTCCTTCCTTTTGTTACCTCCATAGCTGTGGGAGATTACGTTAACAGCAATATTTAGAGAAGCCTCAAGAAAGTAAAATGTAAACAGTATCCAGTGTTAAGGTTTGATATGCTTTTTATTATATTTACATAATTTTCTTCAAAAAGAAATATTATAATCATATATAAATTATTACTAAGTAGTATAATGGGCACTAATTCACTCAAGAAAACATCTTTATCAAAACTTGACACTTTTATATATTTTAATTTTTTTCTTCATTCAAAAATATACACCCACAATTAAATTGGTTGGATTTTGTAACAAGATGAAATCAGACTGTTCATATTGTTTCTAAACTTGCGCTTTTTATTCGTTAATAAGTCATGTATTGTTTTTAAGTTAAGTATGTAGAAGATAGTGTTGTTTGTCAACCTGTGATGCACATTATAATCATTTGAGGATCTTTGAAAACAATGCGCACGTCCACACCCACACCTGTAGAGATTCCGATTCAATTAGGCTGGGGTTCAATTAGGTTGAAAGTACCCAGATGAATCTGCAGGGCAGCTGGGCTTGGAGCTATTGATGTGGCTGCCTCTTTTTTTTTTTTTTTTTTTAATTATTTTTGGATGTACCATAATTTACTCTACAACCTGTTTCTATTTTCACAAATGTATATTTATATTAGGTTAAGTTTAGCAGAACCTAGTTATCTTTTCTCCTGTATAGAATTTTCCTTGGCTGGAAGCTGGCTTCGTAATTAGAAGCCACAGTAAATGATACAAGCCTAGATTTGACCCCAGAAAAGGCAGATAACAACTCTGAGCAGGTGTGGCAGCTCAGGGCTAATCTGCAGGTTAATTTTTGGCTTTCTGGTACTTTCTGATGATTCATGCTCATTTAATCTCATTACCAAGCCACCTGGCACCCAAAAGACCCCATTAGTGCAACTGGCCATCTGACATGAGTGAGTGTTAACATCACCAGTTTTCCTACTTCATGGATTAGACGTTTGGTTGCCTGCTTTTCTGCTGAAAGCTCTCACAGAAGGTCGTGAGGAAGCAAAATAGAGGGCAAATAAATCTTACATCTTTCACTGGGCTACGGGATACAAGGTAAGAGAAATTATTGAGTTAAACCGGTCCGCCTTGCAAAACTTGATATTGCATGCAATCGTGACCGGATGTGCCCTTATTGTTCAAAATCTGTGCCTGTGCTTAAAAAGTTTTCTGAAAGAAATACAAGGAAGGGAACTTCAAGGGAATTATATTTAAACTTGGATTTTGTCTTCTAGGAGGGGCTAGTCCTTGTAGATAAGAATTTGTTTGAAAAGAAATGTGTATTGCTATTGCATAAAGATAGTGCTGGGATGGTGTTTTTTTGTTTTGAGGATTTTGTTTGTTTGTTTTTCTTTTTGAGTGCTTCTTTCTCCCCTCCCGAGCCTTGGATCTCCCCTCTGCTGAGACTCATTTAAAATTCTATCCTGTGATTTTAAGAAAATTCAATACTGACAGATGCAATGGTTGTAATTGCTGGCAAAAATATGTGTTTGAGGCTAAATTTACCCTTCTCAATGCACAGGAGAGACTGATTCTGCTAACTTTATTCATTTTTTCAGCTTGTATTCATTGAGTGCCTGTTATGTGTCAGGCACTGTTCCAGGGCAGAAAGTCAGTGAACAAAGCATATACGTGGTCTCCTCTTTCATGGAGCTAGCAGTCTGGTAGACAAATAGATGAAAACCTAACAGTTGGAATATAATTCAGGGACATTGCCTCTTCTCTCTCTGTTTTTACTCTTCTCCTTTCCACCTCCCTTGAATTCCTTCCTCCTTTTTTCTGGCCTGTCAATGAGGAAGCCCATCTGAGGACCCCAGTGCTGAACTCTCTGAACCTGTGGAAAAATCACACACTGCATCCTCTTATGCAGCTGGGTGATAAGGTCTTACAGCCTGCAAGGAGGACACAGTGAAATTGTCCCTAGTGAGAGACCAACAGCTGGGTCATGGGGAGGGTGGGGGGAGGGCGACCTGAACTAACACCCCAGCTAGAAAGTGGATGCACCAGGTGGGAGGTGCTAGATTCAGATCTGTGAAATCATAAGCCATCTATATGGCTAAATGAAAGGCGTATTTATAGAGCTATGATTCTTTATTGAAGAAATAAAATGCAAGTGGTACAAACCGTCCCTTAGATATAGTCAGAGCTTGGCTCAATTCATGAGCTGAACTGAAGAAACTTGATGACAAATGAGTCACTTCACAGAGGATGTGTGGGGGTCATCATGGATTTTAAAATTGATGTAACAGAGCCAGTTATTCTGCCTCAAACCACCCCTTGAGCCATTATCAGAGGTGGACCTCTGGTTTAAAGGTTTTATAATGACCCTGAAGTGGGTGGGTGGGTGGGTGCACACAGCAATCAATACACTTTTTCTGTAAGAGGTCATTAGTAAATATTCTAGGTTATGTGAACCATGAAATGGTCTCTATAGTAATTACTTACTCAACTCTGCTGTTGTAGCTCTGAAGCAGCTATAGACGGGCTGTGTTCCAATAAAAGTTTACAAATAGAGGCTATGGGCCAGAATTGGCCCAGGGCAGTACTTTGCCTAACCCTGCTCTGCTGAAAGAGCATAGATTGGAGAGGCAAGAGATCTAGGTGAGAATTCCAGCTTTTGCACCATCTCTAGGAGGAGTGACCTCGGGCAAGTCATATTGTGTATTTCTGAGAACTAACTTTTCGAAGGAAAATGGTGAAAGCTATTTTATTTCTCTGGGTTGTGGTGAGAATTATGTGACATCACAGCTTTGGAAATTATTTGGGGATAAATTTGTATTTATATTTGTATTTTTATTATTTATTTATCTATTATTTTTTGAGACAGAGTCTTGCTCTGTCACCCAGGCTGGAGTGCAGTGGTGCGATCTCAGCTCACTGCAACCTCCACCTCCTGGGTTCAAGCAATTCTCCTGCCTCACCCTCCCAAGTAGCTGAGATTACAGGCGCCCACCACCACACCCAGCTAATTTTTTGTGTCTTTTAATAGAGACAGGGTTTGGCCATTTTGCCCAGGCTGGTCTTGAACTCCTGACCTCAGATGATCTGCCTGCCTCAGCCTCTCAAAGTGCTGGGATTACAGGCATGGGCCACCGCATCCAGCCTGGGGAGAAATTTTTAAAACTGCATACAATCCTAAGGAAGTCATATCTTATCAGACTTTTGAATTAAAGCATACGGCTTTGCATTTAATAGGAACAACTACTCACCATCTTTAAATCGGAAGCACATTTTCCTTCCTCTGTTTCTTATTACTGTTCCCTTCGTCACTTTTCTTCTTGTTCCTGATATTCCAGGTTTAGTTGTAGATGCAGCATCAACTCTTAGTAAGTGTATAAACTTTCCTGTAGCTCATTTTTGAGAATTGACTTTTAAGTCCCCTGAAACACCCACTACTGTCTTCTCCCTTCAAACTACAATACAGTTTTTTCTTGGTATTCACAAGAAATTTGTTCCAGAACCCCCATGAATAGCAAAATCCGAAGATGTTGAAGTGCCTGATATAAAATGGTGTAGTGCTTATATATAACCTAGGCACATCCTCCCCTGTACTTTATGGCATCTGTGGGCTACTTATAGTACCGAGAATACAACATAAATGCTATGTAAATAGCTGTTATACTGTATTTTTACCTGTATTATTTTTTACTCTTGTATTTTTTTGGTTTCTTTTTCCTGAATGTTTTTCTGTTTGAGATTTATTGAATCCGAGGATGTGGAACCTGTGAGTGCAGAGGCCCAGTTGTATTTCCTGTTGACAGGAGCAAGCATTTTACATGATTTGATTGCAGCTGTTAGCGCATAGTGGTTAAACTGCATTTAGAAATAAATGTTAAAATAACGGTTGACAGGGAAGCTTCTTAAAAATCACGTTTTCCTCATGTTTCGTGTTTTTCCAGCTGTTAGGGAGCAGCCAGGGGTTTATTATGCATTGGAGGGCAGGCCTGAAATCAGCTTCTTCTGCTCCCCCAACCCACATTTTCATTTTGAGTAAAGAGTCCTTTGCTCCAGGAGAGGCACGTGGCTGCCTTTGAAAGGGGGAGTTCCTTGTTCTCACTCATAGGTGGGAACTGAACAGTGAGATCACTTGGACTCGGGAAGGGGAACATCACACACCGAGGCCTATCACGGGGAGGGGGGAGGAGGGAGGGATTGCATTGGGAGTTATACCTGATGTAAATGACAAGTTGATGGGTGCTGACGAGTTGATGGGTGCAGCACACCAACATGGCACAAGTATACATATGTAACAAACCTGCACGTTATGAACATGTACCCTAGAACTTAAAGTATAATAAAAAAAAAGAAAGGGGGAGTTCCTCCACGACCCTCTGCTCCATCAGGGTGATCTTCAGAGGTGGGGAGAAAGTGACTATATTGGTAGGAGAGTGAGAAGAGGGTGCTGTTTACTAGCTTCTGGCCTTAGGCAAGCCATTTATACCTCCAGGTCTCTCTGAATAAATTTGAAACTGTAAGAAATTGAAACTGGAAGCAACTGAAATTGAAAGCAGTCGAAACTGGAAGCAACTGAAATTGCTTCCAACTCTTCATTTTTCTTTGATTTTTATTCTGGCTGCAATGAGGAAACAACTAAGATTCTATCTCTGATTCCTGCCAGAGATTGACGCCATATCAACGCTGGTGTGCAGATGGAAAGGGAAAGTTGATGTGTCCACTCATCAGTACAAAGGAGCCTGATGTCTTGGTGTCCCCAGGTTCTGACTGGGTGGTCCTATTCACTGACCCTCCTGGCTAGAAGACTGAGTGGACAGCAGGACATCAAGGGCAACAGGGCCCTTGCTGTGTTCCTGGGGAACCATAAGAGAGCCTGAGCCAGACCAGGAAAATCAAGCATCCAGGCCAGCACCTGCCCCTCACTGGGTGGTAGATAAACATTTGCCTATTTAAAAATATTTACCTATTTATCTCTTCTCACCTCAGTGGGAGGAGACCACACAGCAGAGATTCAAGCCCCCCAGGGGGCTGTTTGCTGTACCTTGACCTCTTGGTCAGAGAGTGCTTGGTGGTCTCTGGTCTGAAGGAGTCAATACTTGAATGATATTTATAATCAGCTCCATTTCATTCATGTATATTTTTTCTTTTATTCCTTCATTTGGTATTTATTGCTTTGATGCCAATGATTCAGTAGTCAGAAGGCAGTTGATCATGGAATTTACATTGTCACTATATGGTTCAGCCTCTCTGGACTCTCCAAATTGCATGACCTCCATAAAGCCTTTACAGGACAGCTCAGATTTGTGCTGTGAGAGATTGCTATTGTTTGTGTTGTTGTGGGATAACGCAGCAAGTGGCATTTTCCCATTTTAAAGTGGGTTGGATAATGCGTGCTCCGCATAACCCACCAGATGAATGTGAGACAAAATTCCATGCAATACATTCTAAATCACAAAATGGCATGCAAATTTAAAACTCACAAATCATCTCTTATATTTATGTTTAATGTATTTTTGCTTTGTGCTTCAAATGAATGTCCCTCTACACTTTCCACTCGTGATTTTAAAATGTCTTAAAGAGGCTCACCCTGTTGGGATGCGTAGCACTGTTTACCCTCAGATAACATGCTTTCCTGGTTCTCTCCTGGTTATTTTTCACTGGGTTCTACACACATTTTATTTTATTTTATTTCCAGAACTTTGCTCATTTTGTTTCTTGCTCATTTTATTTTCTTTTCTTGTTTGAGGTGGAGTCTCACCCTGTTGCCAGGCTGGAGTGCAGTAGCACAATCTCGGCTCACTGCAACCTCTGCCTCCCAGGTTCAAGTGATTCCCCTGCCTCAGTCTCCTGAGTAGCTGGGACTACAGGCACGCGCCACCATGCCCAGCTAATTTTTGTATTTTTAGTAGAGATGGGGTTTCACCATGTTGGCCAGGATGGTCTTGATCTCTTGACCTCATGATCTGCCTGCTTCAGCCTCCCAAAGTACTGGGATTACAAGCGTGAGCCACTGTTTCTTGCTCTTGATTTTTAGTTCTAACTGTATTTCCGGATTCTCTTGTTCCACGTGCTGCTGCATAAATCTTATGAATTTTAGCCAACAGAACACCTTGTCCACATTGAATACAGAGACAGTTCCCAAGCATTGAATACAGAGACAGTTCCCACAGCTAAATTAAGCAGGTTCAACTTGTAAAAGTCCATGAGATCATGAGCCACTACCTTTGTGATTGTGCCCAATTAATCAATCAATGAATGTTTAAATAGAAAATGCCATTATGCTGTAATGCTGATTGTAGCTTTCTTGTAACCCCCACTTGTCAAACATCACAGTCATTCTATGGTTCCAAAAATAATTTTACGTTATTTTAAAAATATTTGACGGGCCGAGACGGGCTGATCACGAGGTCAGGAGATCGAGACCATCCTGGCTAACCCGGTGAAACCCCGTCTCTACTAAAAAATACAAAAAAAAACTAACCAGGCGAGGTTGCGGGCGCCTGTAGTCCCAGCTACTCGGAAGGCTGAGGCAGGAGAATGGCGTAAAACCAGGAGGCGGAGCTTGCAGTGAGCTGAGATCCGGCCGCTGCACTCCAGCCTGGGCAACAGAGCGAGACTCTGTCTCAAAAAAAAAAAAAAGAAAAAGAAAAATTTGATGACATCAAAACTAATTTTGTACTCTTGGATGTGTAGGTTGTATTATTTGCTATTTTAAGTAAAGTCATAAAGAGAAATTTTAGTGTTATATCATTGCCTCCTGCCTAATAATTTTCTTAGGATAAAATACTGAAATTTTGAGTCACTGAATTATATGGTATGTATAGTTTTACAGAACTTTATTTTGGGTACATATTACTAAATTGTCATTTCAAATATTTTTTGGTTTGAATCTTGATTATTTTCCCCCTAACATGATGATCACTTAATTTAGTTTTAAGATTGCAACTCAAAAAATAAGTAAAAATAACACAAAGAGAAAAAAACATGAAATTGCAACTCAATATAATAAAAAGCTTTCTCTATTAAGTTTCTGACATGATAATATTAAATGTTGTATCAGCCATGGTCAAGTAAAAAAAACAAAATAACTTGAAGCAAACCTTAGAAACAGCTTTCAAGGTTGCCACATGTATGAGTTTTATTTTGAATCCATCTAATATGTTCCTTGTCCCTGATGTTCGTCCAAAGCAAACATTATATTTTATTTGAACCTAATCAGACTCATAAACTAGAATGAAATCCTTTCTTCCATCTTGAAAATCAAGACAGCACCAATACTGTTTTCAAAATGGGGTGTGTGGATGTATGTATAGTGTGCTTCTTCCTGCATCTTCCTTGTCCCCATGCAGTTATACAGTCTTGGGTATACTAGTCCATTCTCACACTGCTACAAATAACTTCCTGAGCCTGGATAATTTATGAATAAAAGAGGTTTAATTGACTCACAGTTCTTCTGGCTAACAGGAATCATGCCTGGGAAGCCTCAGAAAAATTACAATTATCACAGAAGGTGAAGGGGAAGCAAGCTTGTCTTACCATGGCAGAGTAGGAAAGAGAGAGACAGAGAGAGAGAGTGCAAAGGGGAAGGTACTACACACTTTTAAACAACTAGATCTTGTGAGAACTCACTATCATGAGAACAGCAAGGGGGAAGTCAGCCCCAACTTCAATCACCTCCCACCAGGCCCCTCCTCCAACACGTGGGAATTACAATTCAAGATGAGATTTGTGCGGGGACACAGAGCCAAACCATATCAGATGGCGAGGAACATTGAGGATAATAATTTTTGTAAAATCCCATTCCATGGTGACTTCTAGTAATGGCCAATTTTCCCCTTCCTCTTCTTTCCCCTGTTCCCTTCCTGTTTCTTTCCTGTACTACTTTTCCTCAATCCACTTTTTTTTTTCTTTCTTTCCTTTCTTTCTTCTTAGGAAGTCATATACCTCAGTTTAGTACTACATGGTAGACTTTAGTATGACTTTGGAACACTCTGAGCCCATGATTTTGTAATTAGAGGACAATTAAAATTGGCCTTGGAAAACTCATAAACCATTGTTACTGAATTTTTATTTGATTAAATGTTGGAGTCAAAGTCATATGGCATGAGATAGAGCTAGAAGGGATCATAAAATATTTGATCTAAGTTTGGGCTTTTAATTAATAATGGAAGCTCAGGGAGGCAGACCTTGGACTAACTGCCAGTTCATTTGGGGCTTTAAAACTTTTTCCTTCTATTCTCATTTTTTTGTGGGTTGAATGAAATAACTACTCATTAACTTCTGTGCCTTTCTAGGCTTAATTTTCCCCCTTTATTTGATTTCCTCTCTCCCTCTGTGTCATCTCTAGAAATTCAGAAACATTGAAAGATATAAAGGTCTTGGTTTCTGGGTTACATTATCAGTGCTTTTGTTTCTTTCTGCCTTTCTAGGTGAAGTCATGCCCAAATAAATATACGACAACTTCAGCCTTGGCAAACACTCATGTAAAATGAAAGTCTGCTTTTATTTTCTTGATTATATAGAAAGCATTGTCTTTATGTTCATTCCTATTTAAAAATGATAGCATTTTTATCTCAGACAAGATGTCATAAGTGGCCATCTCTTTTTCATTGTGAATCAGGGAGTTAAAGGATGATAGAAGATTGAGGCAACTCCCAGACTGGTGTTTGATTTATATTCTAGTAGGATATTGGTCCACTGATACCTCAATGTGACATCCAGATAGCTGATCCTGGCTTGCCATCTAGCAGGTATTTCCTGAGTTCCATCTCTCTGCCAGGCATTGGAAACAGTTAAGAAGAATCAGTTTATCTCTCTCTAAATAAGAAATACAGGCATGAGACAAAAATCAGGAATTGGATTTGGTTATGTCACATTGGCAAGGCTAGGAACTACATTTCCCAAAATGAAGAACTTGCATTAGATTTGGAAGGCAGATAAGAAGCAGCCATCATAACTACCCAAAGGCTTGTCAGTGGTCAGGCAGGTACCCAGCAATGTCTAGTGGGCTCCAGCAATGTCTAGTGGGCTCCAGGTTGTAGCTTGTCTTTCTGTTGGTTTCTGTGATCAACACTGGTTCCTAGGCCAACCAAGTACATGACTGTAGGTTGTTTCAGAGAATCCCTTATTTGCATTTCTATGTCAGTGTCAGGCTTACACAAGTTCTAAGATTTTTCTGCAAACACCAACCTGTGCATTTATACCAGGCTTCAGGCCATTGTGAACAAAAATGTTCTCTGATATTCTGTCTTATCTTCCAGATCTTCACTTATCCAGCTCTCCCCAGGTATGTGCAAGGTCTAATTTCTTTAGTAAGCCCCTAGTTCTCATTATGTTTGCAGTGGCTCTGCTTTCCTGACCAATCTTCACTGATACAGTAAGCAAGGGCAGTACTATATACAGAAACAGCAAGTGAAGAAAAACCAATGTCACCAGCAAGGTATTAATATATACAGAGACTGGGCACAGTGGCTCATGCCTGTAATCCCAGCACTTTGGGAGGCTGAGGTGGGTGGATCACTTGAGGTTGGGAACTCAAGACCAGCCTGACCAACATGGAGAAATCCCGTCTCTGCTAAAAATACAAAATTATCCAGGATCGGTGGTGGGTGCCTGTAATCCCAGCTACTCAGGAGACTGAGGCAGGAGAATCACTTGCTCCTGGGAGGTGGAGGTTATGGTGAGCTGAGATCGCACCACTGCCTTTCAGCCTGGGCAACAAGAGCAAAACTCCATCTAAAAGAAAGAAAGAAAGGTAGAAGATGTAGAAGATGGAAAAATTCCCTAGTACAACCCCAGGCTGATACCTGATTTTCTAGGTCCTCAGGTAGGACACAGATCTTCTTTGCAGATGGTATCATTTCATCTAGTTACTATGCATAATGGTGATATTTTGAGGAAAGAGGATAGTTTGAAGACTTGAAAGGTGAACAAGTGGACAGGCATGGTGGCTCATGGCTGTAATCCCAGCACTTTGGGAGGCTGAGGTGTGCGTATCACAAGGTCAGGAGATCGAGACCATCCTGGCTAACATGGTGAAATCCTGTCTCTACTAAAAATACAAAAAATTAGCCAGGTGTGGTGGAGTGCACCTGTAGTCCCAGCTACTTGGGAGGTTGAGGCAGGAGAATCGCTTGAACCTGGGAGGCGAGGTTGCAGTGAGCTGAGATCATGCCACTGCACTCCAGCCTGGGTGACAGAGTGAGACACTGTCTCAAAAAAAGAAAAAATGAAAGGTGAAAGTGTGAAAGGCAGAGAAGCCCAAGAAAAACTTGGTCACCTTGACAGTTTTGAGCCTCATTTCTTTGTATTTTAGAGTTGGGAAACAGAGAAAATTTTACTTTATTTATTGTCAGTAGGCATTGTCCTTATACTGCCCATTTGCCAGTAGTAGCTTACCCCAGCCCTGGATCACAAAAGAGAGAGAAGACAGTGCAACATCTAGTGCCGTGGGAACCCTGGTCCCTTCTGAATCATCCAGAAAGAGCATGGTGGTGCCCCATCACCACCCCAGAGATAGCCAGACAAGCTGCAGGCAGTTGGGAGTCTGTCACTTTCTTCTTTCTATCACTTGCTCTTCATTAACAGGAATTTATTGAACATCTATTTTGTATGAGAAGCAATTGAGCTAAACTCCATGATACTTTGATGCCAGAAATCTTTATATGTATCTCTTCATTTTCTTATTGTTTTGTCTACCTGGTGGAGGATACTGTGTGTGTCTGAAGGAAACATGTTTTAAGAATGTACTTGTTGATATGGTAAAGTCAGTGTGGCCACATGAAAAAAGGAGAATGAGGCTTGAAAAAGAAGTTTATTATGCTCACAGGTCCCAGGGAGGCAGTCACTGCATGCCTTAGCCAGGATGGTCAGGAGGCAGATGACAGGAGGCAGAGGAGAACTTAGGCCAGAGATTTTATGGGGGTTTCTTTGAGAAAGGCAGGGTAGGGCAAGACAATCAGTTTAGAACTGGCTGGTTTGAATAATTTTAGGGAACTCTAAGGCATAGAGGTATTCCCTGGGACAATTTAGGTGACATAGGGCAAGGGAAATATTGGCTTGATGTGTGAGACTTAGATATAGAGGTAGCTGGGGGTATAAATTCAGTATTGGTTTGTATATGAAAGGTACACTGATAGGCAAGTTTTGATTTATTATCTCTAGGGATATCTGGGGATTTGATAGTTCTGAGAGGGGCAGTCTTCCCCAAGACAAAAAGACTTTTAAAGATGTCAAAACAACATAATAAACTGACAACTAAAACATACATATTTGCAATACAAACTGAGATTTAGAGGAAGTTTGTGCTGTCCTTCCCAAGCAGGACATCAGTGTTCAGAGGCAATTCCCTGATACTGGAAAGTATTCAAGGAAATGGACCAGTGAGAGTTAGGCAACAAGAATAGCAGACGGAACATTGACATTTTTTGCTGGAAGTAGTTGATAACATCAGAACTGGAACAGACTTGGGAGAGCTTCCAGCTCAAGCCATATATACGTTTTCTGAGATAGAGTTTTGCTCTTGTCGCACCCAGGCTGGAGTGCAATGATGTGATCTTGGCTCACTGCAACCTCCGCCTCCTGGGTTCAAGCGATTCTCCTGCCTCAGCCTCCTGAGTAGCTGGGATTACAGGCACACGCCATTGTGCCATGCTAATTTTTGTGTTATTAGTGGAGACAGGGTTTTGCCATATTGGCCAGGCTGATCTCAAACTCCTGACCTCAGGTGATCCACCCACCTTGGCCTCCCAAAGTGCTGGGATTGCAGGCATGAGCCACTGTGACTGGCCTCAAGCCATATTTTGAAAATTCAAAAATAGGCTCGAAAAGTAAAGATGGCCTGCCTAAGTCAGAAGTCAGCATGGGAATTAGAACTTAATTCTCTTAATCTCTAGCATAGTGATCTCTCCTTAGTGCTAGACTGCACAGAAAACATTATAATACAGATACTTGCTGAACACTTATTATGAACTCCATGATGTACTACTGTTATTTCTATTTTACAGATCAGGCTCTGAGAGAAAGGAGTTTACTAGAGCTCACATAGTTAATAAATAAACAACTAAGAGTCTACTTTGGGTCTCTGGATATAGGGGTGAAATTTTGTTGAATTATCTCTTTTAATTGTCACAAGAAACAATCTCCAGACTTGGTGCCATTATCTTCTATGTTTTAGGGATGAGAAAACTGAGACAGAGATTCATTCAGTACATAAGTGTTATAGCTAGCAAATAACCAGATCAAGTTTTGAAGCCAACATGGCTGACCCCAGAGTCTCCTAGAATAATGAGTTATAGTAAGGCATAGCTGGTTGCGCGCTGGCAGGTTGGTTTGTTTTTTATGTGAACCCGGTGCTCTGTCTTTTTTCAGTCTAGGCAGAGAATCTTCTCTAGGGACTGGGGGAATCTTTGAAAGGAAAAAATAAATTTTCTCCCAATCCATCAACATCACACATTGAAGGCAGGGCCGGAATGTTCTGGGCATTGGTAAGAACAAGAGTCAGGGAACTAACAGCTTCCTCTTCATCAAAGTTTATTATCTAGAGAGGATAGACAAGGGCCTGGCAGACCTACCTTTCCCCACTCAAATTGAAGCCTAATGCTGCTCATTCTCTGCTAGACCCTAGGAGTTACCTAGAGGATGCTTATTCTGACATTGAGAACACAAGTGAGGAGAGCCATGGCTGATGGGCATGAAGTAAGGGCAAGAAGTATTTTAAGCCACCTGGGTTTGAGAGTTGTTATTGCAGCGTAACCTAGCCTGTCAATCTGTTTTTATTGACAACTACAGATACCTCTGTGAAGAGTGTGTGTGTGTGTGTGTGTGAGAGAGAGAGAGAGAGAGAGAGAGGCGCAGGGGAAGCGGAGGAGGAAGTGAGAGAATAAGAGGTAGAACTTATGTTTTTGGTCTTTTGTTTTTAACTGCAAGAGGAATAGCCAACTTTAAATGGGTATTGAAAGGCATAGGGGAAGATTTGAAGGCATCATCTCATTTAATTCTTAAAAAAAGAAAGCTCCAATTTATCGTGTCTTATTTGTAGTCTCATTTTACAAAAAAAGAAACTGAGACATGGCATGGTTAGATTCCTAAACCAAGATGTCACAGTAAGTGCTTAAGCAAGAACTCAAATCTCAGCCTGAGTGTAAGGTTTGAATTTTAAATACTCAAGTATGTTATTTTCTATGGTTAAAAGTTATTTAGATCATGACTAATCACCAGTGTATTGACTACTAAGTTATTGCCTTTAAAGATTCTAATTGAGCCAGAATAGATACATTAGTTCTATGTGTCCAGTTCTACTCTAGACAAGGGGGAGGCTAAGGAGATAAACAATTACCAAGGCATTTTAAAAGAGGGTGTGGTCCGTTAGAGATAAGATGTGCATCAATAACTCCACAGTGAGGTAAACTGTAAATGCCATATGAGAAAAAATACAAAAGCCTGTGAAAATTCAGAGCAATGAGGGATTTCTTCTAGTGTGTATGAAATCCAGACAACAGGTATGGGAATGGATAGTAAGTGTGTGTGGGATAATAGTGAAAGAAACATAAAGTTAGGTCTGGCTGAATTTATTGATATGGGCCCACTAAGCTTAGATTTTGTATTTAATGTTGTAGCTGGGAGTTAAAAAAGATTCTGACAGTTTATTTGCTTGACTAGGTGAAGCATGGATCAAAAGACGGCCCACTGTGAGTGAGCCAGAATGCCTGATCTCCTGTGGTTTAATGTAGAGGAAGGGATTCAAAGGCTTAGAGAGATTGGAATGCTAGAATGGATTTGTCACTTTAGACGTACTCATCCCAACTGAGAGGGTCCAGAAGACATAGCCTTCTCCAATACCTTGCAAAGTAGATTTGTGAGGAGAGCGCCTACATCCATGAAGAGCTTTGTGATTGGTCTTCTCTGTATGCCTAATCTTACAGTGGGAACTGCGGTTACTCAACTGAAAAACTTAAATGCAATGGGAATAATTGGATCCTGAGGTGGCAGGAGCCAAGTGGTGACACTCAATGGTCAAAGGCAAGGTGGGCATAGTTACCATAATGGACAGTAGAGGCAAAGCAGTAAAATCAGAGTAGTCTAACATGTGTAGAGCTGTGGCATTGGCCAGTTAATCATGGTGTTCCTTGAAGTGAAATAGATAAGAATCCTGCTACATTCTTACTTAATGTGTACAAGCAGAAAACGTCCTGGTAAAGCAGACAAAAGACTACTTTGAATTATAAAAATAGAGAATCATAGCCCCTCAATCAGTTTCCAGAGTTGAGTCAATTTACAGACCCAGAACCCCTTGAATGAAGGGAAGGCTGCATCCCCTTGAGGAAGGACTCCACTATACTCCCAATAATTTATACTATTAATCTTTCTTTCATTCTTCCCCAGGGATACCTCTGGCCTTTTACCAAGGTAACTGCTCACTGGGGAAAGGGGAATGATCAACCTTTCAGGGACTATTAGCCACTGGTTCTGACTTGACATTGATCCCAGGAGACCCAAAATGTCATTGTGGCCCCCTAGTTAGAGTAAGGGCTTAAGGAAGTCAGGTGATTAATGAAGTTTTAGCTCAGGTCCAACTTACAGTGGGTCCAGTGGTTCCCCAGACTCATTTTGTGGTCATTTCCCCTGTGCCAGAATGCATAATTGGAATAGACATACTTTAGAAACTGGCAGAATCCCCACTTGGCTCCCTGACTGGTAGAGTGAGAACTATTATAGTGGGAAAAGCCAAATGGAAGCCATTAGAGCTGCTTTACCTAGAAAAATAGTAAATAAAAACATTCCTAGAGGGATTGAAGAGATTAGTGCCACCATTAAGAACTTGAAAAACACAGGGATGATAATTCCCACCACATCCTCATTCAACTGTCCTATTTGGCCTGTGCAGAAGACAGATGGATCTTGGAGAATGACAGTGGACTGTCATAAGCTTAACTAAGTGGTAACTCCAATTGCAGCTGCTGTGCCAGATGTGGTTCCATTGCCGGAGCAAATTAACACATCTCCTGGTACCTGGTATGCAACCATTGACTTGGCAAATGCCCTTTTAGACATTCCTGTCCACAAGGCACACAGAAGCAATTTGCCTTCAGCTGGCAAGGTCAGCAATATATGTTCACTGTCCTCATATGTTCTCAGAGACATGTAACTCTCCAGCTTTGTGTCATAATCTTGTTCACAGAGACCTTGATCGCTTTTCCCCTCCACAAGAGATCACAATGGTCCATTACATTGATGACAGGCTGATTGAACCCAGTGAATGAGAAGTAGCAACCACACTGGACCTACTGGTGAAATATTTGCTTGCCAGGAGATGGAGATGGAAAATAAATCCAACTAAAATTTAGGACCTTATACCTTAGTAAAATTTTTAGGGGTCCAGTAGTGTGGGGCCTGTCAAGATATTCCTTCTAAGATGAAGGATAAGTTGTTGCATTTGGCCCCTACTACAACCAAGAAAGAGGCACAATGCTTAGTGGGCCTATTTGGATTTTGTAGTCAACACATTTCTCATTTGGGTGTGTTACTTCAGCCAGCTTAGCAAGTGACTCGAAAGGCTGCAAGTTTTGAGTGGGGTCCAAAACAAGAGAAGGCTCTGCAACAGGTCCAGGCTGCTGTGCAAGCTGCTCTGCCAAGTGGGCCATATGACCCAGCAGATCCAATGGTACTTGAGGTGTCAGTAGCAGACAGGGATGCTGTTTGGAGCCTTTCGCAGGCCCCTATAGGTGAATTACAGCAGAGGCCTCCAGGATTCTGGAATAAGGCCCTACCATCTTCTGCAGATAACTACTTCCATTTTGAGAGACAACTCTTGGCCTATTACTGGGCCTCAGTAGAAACTGAACAGTTGAGTATGGTTCGCCAAGTTACCATGAGACCTGAACCTATCTGACCCATCTAGCCATAAAGTTGGGCATGCACGCAGCATTCCATTCTCAAATGGAAGTGGTATATACATGATTGGACTTGAACAGGTCCTAAGGACACAAGTAACTTACATGAGGAAGTGACTTGAATGCCCATGGTTCCCACTCCTGCCACCCTACCTTCCCTCCTGGAGCCTACACTGATGGCCTCATGGGGAGTTCCCTATGATCAGTTGACAGAGGAAGAGAAGACTAGGGCCTGGTGTACAGATGGTTGTGCACAATATGCATGCATCACCAGAAAGTGGACAGCTGCCGACCGTAGCCCCTTTCTGGGACATCTCTGAAGGACAGTGGCACCATTGTGGATCATTCCTCAGGATGATCAGCCAGCTTCTTGGTTACAGGTTGATTACATTGGACCTGTTCCTTCATGGAAAAGGCAGCAGTTTGTCCTCACTTGTGTAGATACTTACTCCAGATATGGGTTTGCCTATCCTGCACACAATGCTTCTGCCAAGACTACCATCCATAGTCTCGCAGAATGCCTTATCCCCCATCATGGTATTCCGCACGGCATTGCCTCTGACCAAGGCTCTCGTTTCGCAGCTACAGAACTGTGGCAGTGGTCTTATGCTCATGGAATTGACTGCTATTACCATGTTTCCCATCATCCTGAAGCAGCTGGCTTGATAGAATGGTGGAATGGCCTTTTGAAGTCACAATTACAATGCCAACTAGGTGACAATACTTTGCAGGGCTGATGCATAGTTCTCCAGAAGGTCCTGTATGCTCTGAATCAGTATCCACTATATGGTATTGTTCCTCCCATAGCCAGGATTCATAGGTCCAACAATCAAGAGATGGAAGTGAAAGTGGTACTATTCACCAGCACCTCTAATGACCCACTAGCAAAATGTTTGCTTCCTGTTCCCACAGTATTATGTTCTGCTGGTCTAGAGGTCTTAGTTCCAGAAGGAGGAATGCTGCCACAGGAGACACAACAAAGATTCCATTAAACTGGAAGTTAAGATTGCCACCTGGCCACTTTGGGCTCCTCCCACCTCTAACGCAACAGGTTAAGAAGGGAGTTACAGTATTGGCCGGGGTGATTGATCAGGACTAGAACGAGGAAATCAGTCTACTACTCCACAATAGAGGTAAAGAAGAGTAGGTGTGGAATACAGGCGATCCATTAGGGTGTCTCGCAGTATTAACATGCCCTGTGATTAAGGTCAGTGGGAAACTATAACAGCCCAATCTAGACAGGGCTACCAATGGCCCAGTCCCTTCAGTAATGAGCTTGGGTTACTCCACCAGGAAAAAAAACACAATCTGCTGAGGTGCTTGCTGAAGGCAAAGGGAATACAGAGTGGGTAGTAGAAGTAGGTAGTCATCAATAACAGCTACAACCACGTGACCAGTTGTAGGAATGAAGATTGTAATTGTCATGAGTATTTCCTCCTCATTTTGTTAAGAATATGTTTGTGCATGTATACACCTGCACTGACAAAATATCTTCATTTTATTTCTTTTCTTTTTCCTTTATCGTGTAACATAGGATTTGTTGACTTCATATCAGCATTTAAATGTCATTAACTTGATGTAATAACATTTGGGTTAAGGATTAGTGTGCTTCTGGTTGTATGAAGGACAGCTGCCTTATGGTAGGTGTAATTATGACCTCATTATTGTTGTTATTTGGAGATTATGATTTCAGATGTATATGGGTGCCAAGTTGGCAAGGGGTGGACGTGTGATGTTAAAATTAGGTGTCAACTTGATTGGATTGAAGAATGCCTAGATAGCTGGTAAAGTATTGTTTCTGGGTGTGTCTGTGAGGGTGCTGCCAGAGGAGCTTGACATTTGAGTCAGTGGACTGGGAGAGGAAGACCCACCCTCAGTGTGGGTGGGCATCATCCAATCAGCTGCCAGTGTGGCTAGAACAAAGCAGGTCAAACAAGGTGAGATAAGTTGGCTTGCTGAGTCTTCTGGCTTTCATCTTTATCCCATGCTGGATGCTTCCTTCCCTTTCTCCTACCCTTGGACATCAGACTCAAAGTTCTTTGGCCTTGGGACTCTTGGACTTACACCAGTGGTTTGCCAGGGGTCTTGGGCCTTTGGCCGCAGACTGAAGGCTGCACTGTCAGCTTTCCTGCTTTTGAGGCTATTGGACTCGGACTGAGCTACTACTGGCTTTTTTCTTCCCCAGCTTGCAGATGGCCCATGGTGGGACTTTACCTTGTGATCATGTGAGCCAACTCTCCCTAATAAACTCCCTTTCATATATACATGTATCCTACTGGTTTTGTCCCTCTGAAGAACCGTGAAAGTACCGTGATGAGGAACACAACCATAAAGGAGAGAAAAGCATTTATGATAAATCACTTGGAATTAGAAGTCTCTGCAGGAACCAGACATGTGGGTATGTATTTATATTTGTAAGGTCCAAGCCCTAAAATTCTTATCTAGCCTATTTGCTATAATGAATGCAGTAAAACACTGCTAGGTCATGGAACATAGATATTTTGACAGCTAGAGAAAGTGGATTTATATTGGCAGGAAGAAAAATTTAAGACATAATGAAGAGTTCTGGTCTCTGAGTCTGTATCATATTGGAAATGTATGGAGAATAACTAAAATTGTGTCCCCCAGAGAGACATTGCATTGTGCAAGGGATTCTGCATGGGTTGTGTTGAAAGATTCTGGAGTGATCTGATGGTATGCATAAAATCTGATCTTACTGTCTCCTAAACAAGCAAATGATAGTAGAAATTTCCTTTGGTAAATGGAGTCTATTCAAGTGAGAACTTATTTTGTGTTGTCCATCAGCCTGGGAGCCATGAATGTTGGAAATAACGTTAATGAGCCTTAGGAATGCTTGAGAGCCCATCCATGGTTTTTAAATTCAAACTTACCTACAAATTGACAACTCTAGGCTAGTGAATAGTGAGAATCGAGGAAGGTGAAAATGGTATATGGAGGTAGGAAAGGTTGTAATTTTAAAACTTGTCTATTTCCATGACTTTTTGCTTTATTTTCTTGAAAACCATGTTCAGAATATGTATTTGAAGAAAGAGAAATGCCACGCGAAGCCATTCACTGAAATTAACAAGTGAGTTGGCTGTCTCCAGTTTTTGTCATGCCTCTATCAGCAAACAGTAATTATTTTCTATCAAACAGTATTTACTTGTACCACATGATAATTCTAGTTTCCAGTAACTTCGTACTCAGCTTTGCCTTTGCCTGGTGAAACTCATGTTTCTGACAGATCTTTGTTAAGAGTTATGATTGTTTACTCATTCTAGGTTTATACTTTGCCTACTCAGAGAGAAAGAAAATAAATTATCTCAAATACTCTTGATAGACATCGCCGTGAACTGTTAATTGGGGTATCAATAATATTAGATGATCCTTCCTGGGAAAATACCAAATTCCCAAGCAAAAATATGTGTACAGTCTGAGATAACAATGAAAAGAGGAATGTACTCTATAATGAGTTCCATAGGTGTCACATAAAACCATAGATTATTTAAATAAATTATAAATAAAATACATGCATTTGAGAAACACTGGATTAAGAATTGTTATTATTTTAACAGATTTACTGCAAGATTACCAGAACATTTAATATGGTAATGTGAATGAAAAATCACTACATTGATTTTTTTTCTGGGCCATCTTGCAGGCTGATTGTTCTACAAAATCCACTGAAAATAGCTTGTTTAGGTATCTTTTTTTCTTGCTTCATATTCAAATTATAAGTTAGATGAGGAACCAGTCATCAGTGTTTGAGGATGACATCAACTTTCATCTCAGTGGATCAGAGATGGTTTTCAAATAAATTAAGGATAGTCGACTACGGCATAGTCATTCCTTGCTTCTTTCCACAACTTCTTTGCTAACAGACTTGCATTTTCTAAGGAAGGTGGTTATAATTCTGTTACCTTTTGCCAATATTTAATTTCCCAGCTCCTTTTGCAAAGTTGGGGTTCTCCAAGTGACCCAATTCTGGACAAAGAGAAATGAGGTATCTGTTAGGTGGATTTTGGGAAATACTGTGATTACTGTTAGAAATCAGATGTGAAAGGAGAGTTCTTACATTCCATCTCTTTCCCCTTCTTGCTTTGAATGTCTTTGACACTGGGTGAAGTGACATTTAACTATGGTAGGAAAATGCCAAATAGAATGGTAAAAGATTATGGGCTCTGATTATATTGTTGAGGTACTAACCGAATCTGGTACCACTTTCCCCCGATGACCTACTACATAAATGATCAATGTCCTTAGGTTTAAGCAGTTGTCCATCAGCTTTCCTTTTACCTGCAGCTGAAAACACCTTGACTGATATATACTTTAATTTTTTTATTAATTGATGCTGCTTCTCTCTTATTTGTATCTATAATTTCTGCTCAGATTGAAAGTATTCCAAAGAAACAAAGACCTTTCTTCAAAAATATTGAGTTTGGTTTGCTTTGACTTTTTTTTGTCTTTTCATAGATTGGTCAAACAGGAGGTTTTCTAAGAGTTTCCTCCACATTCCTCAAGGTGCTTGATGTAGGTCTTTATTCTACCTTCTAAAAAGAAATGGTCAAAAACAAATATGATTACAAATTACACATGTACAGCTAATTAAAGACAATATTCACTTTCCAATTGTAGTTACTGCTGTTCAAATTGTAGGCATCCCTTATGCATTCTGAATAAGATATTAGTAGCAAATAGTAAGCTTGCCCAGAGACACTGAGGATCATATCCACTGAGTTGATTGAGGCTTGCCCTTTTTTTCCTTGCTGATATACTCACTTCCCCAACAGCTGGACAACTTGCTGGGAAGAAGGCTTACAGGAACTGGGTTGCAGTTTCCCCAGGTTTTAAAGAAATAACTAAATAATTACACATATCTTGGGAGTAAGAAAGTACAAAACTGAGACATGCTGATAAACAACTGCAGATTACTTAGATTTTCTTAACTTATGGACATTTTGTGCAAGGTGGCTTAAAGCATCCCTTACCATCTTGTATTAAAATTAGCTAACACTCATATACCAAATCCTCAACATGGCACAAGATAGCATTTTTCATTCAGTATACCTTTAAGGAACTTGGAATGACCATACATGCTCTCAGGGTTTGAGAAGCTGGAAGAATAGAAGTAGAACCATGGGTGAATTTCATCTGCTCCTCTAGCTAGTTAATTCAGTGATGCATCTAAGGTTTTTGACAACAGAGTGGATCAGTTTTTTTTTTGACAGCCCCTTCTTTTATGTGACAAAATTATTTTTCTAAGTACAATGAGCAATAAGAATAATGACCAAAATTAAATGCAGAGTGATTTTTAAAAAATTGAACTTCACATATGAAATCGTGGCAGTAAAAAAAGTAAAATATAAAATACTAGTTTATTGATTTTTTTTTGAAAAAAGAAAAAATCTACATATGGAATGTGTTAATATCAAATACATTATAGTCTTTTTAATATTCTTGTTTACTTGTCTATAATCCAATTTGGCACTTGGATACCTTTGCTTATATTCAGTAAGAGAAACTTAGTTTTAACTTTAAAAAGTTCCACATGAAACAACAGAAAATTTTTAAAGGTAAGGATAAGTTTGTTGCAGATTAATAACAACCTCAACTCACCAACACATTTAGAATTTGAATTATTTACTTTTTAGGCTATTTTAGTGGCTTTCAAATGTCTTGGCAGTTAAAATCTTTCTAATAAAATATCCTCACCAGAAAATTCATCATATGTTTATATTTGATAATTTATAAAATTTTCATTTCCAAAAAATCATAGAAAATGGCTAAACAATAGCAGACATCAACACTTGATTCATTTAGAACAAATATACAGTTCTGGGTGTAGGTAGTCAAACTATTCCAATATTGTCAATTTGATTTCTTTAGGTGGTGTAAATAATTACTTCTAAGCACTCTTTAAATCACTCCCAAAGTAAAACCTGGCAGTTGCTTTCCTTCATCTACATGTCTAGAATCCTGAACTGTTACTTCTCAAGGCTAATTTTTTTTTCAACACTAAGTCTCAGTCTATAATTTTGGTTTCACAGTGTCACAAGGAGAAATACACATGGCGGTGGTGGTGAGGGAGGGTGTATGTGGAGTAAGAAGAAAGACTGTAGGTCAGATAAAAAGCTGAATGCATACGATAGCACAATCAACTTATCAGATTATTACTGTTACTAACTTCCAATGATGACCTTACTTAAATGACCAAATATTGCATGAACTTCTAGAAATTTGAGTTCTTTCTACTCAGGATTGCTTTGGTTATTCGAAGTCTTTTGTGGTTCCATACAAATTTTATAATTGTTTTTTTTCAATTTTTGTGAAGAATCACATTAGTACTTTGATAAAAATCACACTGAATCTGTAGATCACTTTGGGTGATATAGACATTTTAACAAAATCTTTCAATCCATGAGCATGGGATATTTTTCTACTGTGTGTGTGTCTGTGTGCATGTGTCCTCTTCAATTTCTTTCATGAATGTTTTATAGTTTTCCTTGTAGAGATCTTTTACTTTTTTGGTTAAATATATTCCTATTTTTTATTTATAATTTTATTTATTAATCTTCTTTGTTTCATTTTCTTCCCAACTCTTATGAAGAGATTTGACTTAATAAAAAATGTGGGCACCTGCCATTGATTCACTCTGCTTCCTTACACACACACACACCCCCACACACCCACAGGGATCTATCTGTAAGTTAGCAGTCAAAATAATATTGTGGAGTCATTTAAGTTTATTTTTTAGTGGCTGGATTTGCTTGCACAATAGTACTTAGAAGCATTTGCCACATGTTACAAATTTATGGCATCCAGAGAAAAGGGAAGGAAGAATCCTTATTATTTCTCAGAGAGGAAGAAAATTATTTTGATATTGTATTGATAAATTTAATGTGAATCAGGGAAGCAGAATGTATCAGGGCTGAATAGTCCAGGAAAAGGTTAATGGGGTCAACAAGTCTGTATTTATTAAGACACAAGGTTAATAAGTCTGTGTTTGTCAGGACATTCTAGATGGAAGTAAAGCAGCATGATACGGTAAAAAGAGTAAAAGATAAAGGAAAATACGCTTTGGTTTTGATTCCATCATTGATAAGCTCTGTTACCACAGATAAATAACTTTGTATCACTGCAAACTGTTTTCCTCAAAATTATATGAGCGGTCTGGACTGTACAGCCTCCAGGGGGCTTTGCCAAATTAACATTATTTGTGTATTTATTTGTTTATTGAGTCGAAGTCTTGCTCTGTCACCCAGGCTGGAGTGCAGTGGTGGGATCTCGGTTCACTGTAACCTCCACCTCCTGGGTTCAAGCTATTCTCCTGTCTAGGCCTCCTGAGTAATTGGAGTTACAGGGACATGCCACCATGCCTGGCTAATTTTTTGTGTTTTTAGTAGAGATGGGTTTTGCCATGTTGGCCAGGTTGGTCTTGAACTCTTGACCTCAAGTGATCCACCTACCTCAGTCTCCCAAAGTGCTGGGATTACAGGCATGAGTCACCATGCCCTACCCATCTTTCTTCTTTGAAAATTCTCTGAAGTAAGACAATTGCACACTTTCCTGAATAAAGCATTCCTCAACTTTTTGGGGATCAAAAAGCATCTTATACCCCAGTAGCTTAGGGTATGATGTAACATGGAGGTACATCATAAGAGAAAACTTGACATGGGACTCATCCATACTTTTTCAGTTGCTCTATTATCTTGTCAATGGTGGATGGAGAATGAGTGGTGTTATCTGTTAAGCAAATGGGCCTCTGATTTGAACTGGAAATCAGGCTTTGCTACTTACATATCACTGGACCTTAATTCTATTTGACCTCTTAGACTTTGTTTTTCTCATCAATGAAATTAATCTGATAGATATTTCTGTCCATTAGGTAGTTGAGGGTATCAATTAGGAAAATCATAAAATAATGTCTTCCTGTTGCTTTTTCAAGGATATTTTGTTCCCAAGGTGTATCTCCTTGGTGATAACTATGCTGATGTTATCAAGCTCCCTTTTGACTCTCTTGTTGACTTTAGTTGAGTTTCTTTGAGTGGCCCATTCAGTTCTGACAGGTTGTTAAACAGTACATAATGCATTTCTTTATTCCAGAAATGTTTATTCAGTATCTTAATATGTTTCTCACAGATAAATACAGTAATGAAACTGAGGAGTGTCTTTAAACCTGGCTTTCTTCTTCCTTAATCAAGAGTCTGTCTGTTCACCTGATGTTATGTTCATGGGTGACGGAGTCCAAATTATGAGTCCCACAGAGAGGTCCCCAAGTAAGAGAGTCTGAGGAGAGGATAGGGCTAGGTGGATACCAGGCAGGCTGCTGCTCTCCATCTGAGCTTCTGGCATATTCACTGAAAACAAAGAGGCGTCTGCTGAGGAGGCAAATGGGGCTGGATTTTGAAGGCGTGAGGGGCCTTAAGCTTATGCAAAGGTATTTTTTTAGGATTAAAAAAGAGACCAGTCTCCCAAGGTTAAATACCTGCAGCTTAATTTTTTTTTTTCTTCCCAATTATTGCAACCTTTCTGTATTAGTCTGTTCTCACACTGCTAATAAAGAACTGCCTGACTGGGTAAGTTCTTTGTTACTTAGAACAGTAAGTAATAAAGGCAGGCAGTAATCATGGGGGTAAGGCAGTTACCCCCATGATTCAATTATCTCCCACTAGATCTCTCCCACAACAGGGGGATTATGGGAACTACAATTCAAGGTGAGGTTTGGGTAGAACCACGGCAAAACCATATCACTGTCTCTCTCCCATCCTTTGATTCTCATTCTTCAAGGTTATCAATTCTGATGCATTTATTTTCCTTCCTATTTTCATTGCTATGTAGAGGACATCTCAAAACATGCATTTAAATTTTTATGTAGTACTTGTTTTATTATACTAATAAATCCTCGTTCTGTTTGCCAAAGGCCCACAGTGGCTACAGAGAGTTTATATGTAAATTAAGAAATCAATTTTTCTTCTTAGTTATGCTGAGGTATACATAACAGCATACAAGTGCTGGCCAAAAGAGAGGTGGACTGAGGAAGAAGTTTCTCCTCATTGGTTTCTGTGGGTTAATCCGGGGCTATTATCTCACAGGTTCCAGTCTGACAGGGTACTTACTTCCTCCTCAGGAAAACGGTGAGAGGGGAGATGTTTTCTACATAGATAAGTTATTTCAATATCGCTTAAACTGCGATACAAGCAAAGTCAGATATAATCGAAGCACATTGAAGCTTTCTATGAAGAGTTTCAGCATTTTCACCAGTATAGTAATTCCCAAGCCTGGTTTTATATTACAATCAACAGGAGGGCTTTTCAAAGTTACTGATGTCTGGGCCTCATCTCAGAAAAGATGTAATAATTAAATTTTTATAAGAATAGAATGTTACTGTTTTAAAAGTAGGTGATTCTGTTTTATAGCTGAGACCTGAAAAACTGACCTTACTTTCTGAAGGGTCTGTGTAATAGTAGCGCAGAGTAATTTAGGAGCATTAGGAGCATCTGGACTAGGTAGAAGTTTCTTAATCTCTGCCTTTGTTACACGGAAACTCTCAGACACATAGACATGGTTCAAAGATAGTTTCAGTGACACAGGCATATAAACATGCTTGGACACCTGTGTATACAGTCCCAGCAATATCTTCAGAAACACAGTCCTATTCCAAGGTATTATCTAGCATAGGCACAGAAAATACGTTCACAACATAGGCACGTAGACATAAACGCTCATGCATATACATATATATAGACACAGGTATACACAGGTATAGATAAAAGCATACAGAGATACACAACACAGAAAAAGACATAAATAGAAACAGATGAACATAATGAGGCTTACTTGTATAGACATAGCCCTAAGCACACAGATACACCTACAATAAAGCCATTCAAGGGCTAACACATACAGAAATATCCACACCAAGACATACAGGTACTAGATACTAAGCCATAAAGTGACATGAATTAGATGCATATATATTCAAAAATTGACCTTAGAAATTTTTAGCTTTTTGTTCTGTGCAGGGTATTGGAATGTTATTGAAAATTATTTGCTGCCTCTCTCTGGATATGACTTGGCCCAGCTCAGTGCAGGCTCCATGATCTCTCACTGAGATGGGTATTGAGGAAAGCAAGATGGCAACTGTAGCCCCAAGGCAGGAAACCACTCAACATTTTAATGAGAAAGGCAACTTTACTGGAAATTTCCCACTCTCTGACCTGGGATGGGGTGCTGAACATCTGAACAGCACACCAAAGGAGTCTTAAAATGATAATTAAAAAATAATATTTGAATGACATCATACATTTATAAAGTACATTCCTACTGTCAATCTCATTTTATTATACCTTCACCTGTAGAGAGCTTTACAGGTTTGATTTTAATATCATTTAATCATGTGAACAACTCAAATTGGTAGATTTCTTACCCCCATTTTACAATGAGATTGGAATTGACATTCTGATTATTCTTACTTTACA
The DNA here is from genome assembly GCF_000951035.1 of Colobus angolensis palliatus. Classification (NCBI taxonomy): domain Eukaryota; kingdom Metazoa; phylum Chordata; class Mammalia; order Primates; family Cercopithecidae; genus Colobus; species Colobus angolensis. The sequence goes on from NW_012121265.1 coordinate 10,339,677, forward strand.
GATGATAAAACAGGTTTAAAAAGACAATCGAGTACCCCATTCAAGGGTACTCCAAGGATGAACCAAATTCCTAGTTCAGGGTCAACTTCACTATGACAATGAGTTGTATGGGAACTTGACCAGGTGTAAAAGTGAGCGATTTAACTTAGATATTAAGTACCCAGCTCTGGAAATTAAACAGTAATATGCATGCCTGAAATAAACTTAGAATCAAGTGTGCATTCTCTAGAATAGAGTGGGGCAGTTAACATCTGAGATATGTATAACTGCTTTCCATAGCACTCAGGCCAATGACATTTTAACAGATCTTAGACACTACTGCCTTCTCATCTGTTGGGTGCTGAGATCTGGACTTTGGGAGGAGAGGCATCTGTTCATTTGTCATTTTCTCTGAATATGGGTCTGGATGAAAATAAAACTGGATGGAAAGGCATTTGGTCACATTGACATGTGGAATTACCTTTTAATCCTTTCCTCTATATTGGAGTATAGAGACAGCTGTGTGCTCAGAGGTGTGAGTTACAAGGATCTCCTGTCAATCAACATGAGACTGGATTTACTGAGCAGTTATCTTGTGACTTTTCCCTGAGATTGGATCTGTGATCGATGCTGAGAGTCTCTTTATTCAAATGGCATAAGTTTTTATTTAGGAGACAAGTAGTGATTAGAAATAATGGGACAACTAAACAAAGGTAAATCAAAGGGAACAGACTGAAGGCCAAAGAGATGAAGAAGGTAAATATATTTTTTTCTGGCCTATTATTGCTTTAAAAGCTAGTAGAAGTACTTTTTTTCATATACAAATCAAGTTTTTAGATAAAAATACAGATTCCTAAGGATATTTATATTTATAGAATTTCAGATGATTTGCAACTCAGGGCCCATATTCCCACACTTTGTATACTTTCTATTGTTGTAATTCAGCTCCATTTCACCCATTTGGGTTACCTTCTTGGCACTGGCAGTCTATTGGTTTACAACCTCTGATCAAGCAATAATTCAGTACAAATACAATAGCTGATGCTTTAGCTATCTAGGAAGGAGAAAGTCAGTAAGGGCAGGAGCAGTCAGGGAAGTTCCTGCAATGGAACTGGAAAGAAATCAGGGTTTAGGTAAGGGGAGTATCAGATGCAGGTACTTGAGAGTGGAGCTCCTGAGAAGAGGCACAAAAAGGCAAATAGAAATTAAATTCCAGATGAATTGAAGTTCTATGAGTATAAACCATAATTTAACACTTTAAATAGATGGATTTAAATAGGAGACTCTATTTAAGATATTAGGACTGAGAAAGACTTTTATACCAGACAGAAAAATTACAAACCATAAAATGTTTCTTTTTAAAAATTAAAAAAAGGTTTGTACAAATACAAATCACAGACATGGGGTAATTATTTATAATGAATAAAACTGGCAAAGAATTATAAAAATGATTCACAAATCATGTGAAAAAGATAAGTTAATAAAGAGGGATGACATATGAAAATGCCATTTAGAAAGGAGGACACACACAAATGGTCAATGACGGTATGAAAATCTGCTCACCTCTCAAACTCCCAGGGTTATGTAAATTAAAATATCAGTGAAGTATCATTCTGTACTTAGTGTATTTGCAAAATTCCAAGAAGCTGGCAAAGATGTTGAAACTTAGAATGCTTATAGACTGATAGGAGGAGTGTGAATTGGCAAAATTATTTTGATTGCAAGTCGGAAATATTTTGTAAAGTTGCATAGTAATATTTCTTTGAGCAAGAACTTTTATATAGTTATGTATGTGTATATTTATGTATGTGTGTAAAATTGGCCCTCTGTGTATTTTGCATTCACAGATTCAACCAACTATGGATAAAAATAGTTTGTAAAATACAATAAAAATAATATAAAAATACAGTGTAACAACTATTTACATAACATTACATTGTATTAGATAGTATAAGTAATCTAGAGGTGATTTAAAGTATACAGGAGAGTGTGTATAGGCTTATGCAAATACTATGCCATTTTACATCAGGGACTTGAACATCCCTGAATTCTGGTATTCACATGGAGTACTGGAACCAATCTCTTGTGGAGGGATGACTCTGTATATATATTTGTTTTTGTGTATTGATATACCCTACATATATAATTTGTGTATAAAATATATAATTTCTCTAGGATAGACACACACACAGTATCAAGTGTGTACTCCTTAGAAGACGATGAAGATTGCACATCTGAGATATGTGCAACTGTAACTGTGTATATATATATCCTAGATTATATTTGCACAGGAATTATTTGGACAAATGTCCAATGTAAAATTGCATGTAAAACCCAAAATAATTATAATTATCTTAAATGTTCCTCAGCAAGATGATAGCTAAATAATTGGTAGTGTATACATTCAAGGGAAAAACCATATAGTGGTGAAAATGAATCAACTAGTGTTAAATATTTCAACTTAACTAAGTTAAAACCTAAGGTTAAGAGAAAAATAACAAGTCCCAGTAGTGGGATGGCTGGGTCATATGGTACATCTAGTTCTAGATCCTTGAGGAATCGCCATACTGTTTTCCATAATGGTTGAACTAGTTTACAATCCCACCAACAGTGTAAAAGTGTTCCTATTTCTCCACATCCTCTCCAACACGTGTTGTTTCCTGATTTTTTAATGATGGCCATTCTAACAGGTGTGAGATGGTATCTCATTGTGGTTTTGATTTATACCCAAAGGATTATAAATTATTCTACTACAAAGACACATGCACACGTATGTTTATTGCGGCACTATTCACAATAGCAAAGAGTTGGAATCAACCCAAATGTCCATCTGTGACAGACTGGATTAAGAAAATGTGGCACATATACACCATGGAATACTATGCAGCCATAAAAAAGGATGAGTTTGTGTCCTTTGTAGGGACATGGATGCAGCTGGAAACCATCATTCTTAGCAAACTATCACAAGAAGAGAAAACCAAACACCGCATGTTCTCACTCATAGGTGGGAACTGAACAATGAGATCACTTGGACTCGGGAAGGGGAACATCACACACTGGGGCTTATCATGGGGAGGAGGGGAGGGGGGAGGGATTGCATTGGGGAGTTATACCTGATATAAATGATGAATTGATGGGTGCTGACGAGTTGATGGGTGCAGCACACCAACATGGCACAAGTATACATATGTAACAAACCTGCACGTTATGCACATGTACCCTAGAACTTAAAGTATAAGAAATAATAAAAAAAAAAAAAGAAAATCTAATGGGATAACAAAAGAATGATTAAAAAAAAAGAAAAAAGAAAAGAAAAATAACAAGTCCCAAATACTACATATAATGTGATCCCACTTTTTATCAAATATGGGCGTATGTAAAACAACAAACCAATAAAAGGCTAAATGGGCATAGTTCACTCTGGACTAGAATATTCTGGACTATAAATAAGTCTGGTGGCAGGAGAAGCAATTGGCCTGCTCTGGCTCAGAGACTCAGGGTCCTTGGAGTGGGGAGGACTGCAAGATCCAGGTTCTGCCCTGGAACTTTGAGAATCACTCTGCTTTCATTATCTGATCGAGCAGCCATTGCTACTGTCCTGTTTTCAAAGCTGCTACCTTGGGGGAAGATAGCTGTTACAGATTGATGTGTAAGACACTATTCATGTGTGGTTACAAATCACTATCTGAAGAAAGATGAAAGTCTGGGAGAACAGCCTGTTCAGAGAGAGAAAGGAAAGGAAGAGTCACAAACCATTTGTCATTCTTTTGCTGTGAAGTATCATCTGGAGGAAAGTCTCAGAGACTCACAGATCGTTCGCTCAATCAAATAAACATTACCTAGTGCTTGGATGTGCTAGCTACTAAACTGCTCTTTCTGCCCTTTGTGCCTGGCTACCGTCTGCCTCCTTCATACCAGATGATTCCCTAGCAACATATAGCTCTGACAATTTATGTCCAGTTCTGACTTATCTGAATAAAGTCCAGACTCTGCACCTACTGACATCTGCTTCTAGCTTTTCTTGCTAGTCTCATTCCACAGATGTTTGTCAAGAGCTTGAGTTGTGCAGCCTTCTTTGTAAGCACTCCGGATTTGAAGAGAGCAAGATGGACAAGGATATTTTCCTCAGAGTACTCTCATTCCATGGGGGATATGGACAGCAAAACTACAAATGAGATCACCACACATGGCTTCAGGGCTATGCGTTCAATAAAACAAGTGTGCATGCGCAGCACTGAGTAACTGGGGACATTAGATTCCATAATCAGGGAAGACTCCACTGGGGAGGTAACATCTGAGCTGAAATCAAAGAGATGAGAAGATGTAAACACACAAACATCAATACTGGAGTCTTCTCTCTTTTAGGCAGGACTCTGATGATAACATGTGACAGAGACTTAGTTGGAATGAAAGCCCACAGTGAGGAAATGTATTGGTTTTGGTAAACAAACAGAATGAGCAGGGGTGACTGGATGTTGGAATCTGTCCGAACGGGAGGTGCTTCTGCAGGTTGCCTTCTGTCTATTTGTGGTTTCCAAAAGCATCACCCCAGAAATGCTTCTTTGCTGCAGCAGCAGCTGAATCCAGTTTGCCCTTTTCCCAGCACTTACAGAATCAGTTTCTTTATAATTTCCCCACCATCCTCTCACACCGCACTCCACATACTCCCAGATGGACACCAGCACCAGTTGCCCAGCAACCCATCTTTAGAAGTCCGGGTCCCGGGTTCTGTGATCCTCTGAATTCAGTGACGCCAGCACCGGCCAGCAAGCGGCCTCTCCTCTGAAGTTTGGATCCTTGTCTCATAATGTTTCCTCTCTCTAGAGGGCTGAATTTTACCTCTCTTTTTTGTATTTCAAAATTTTAATAATTCCAAATTAAAATCCATTTCCTTTTTTTTCCTTTCATCTCTAAAAGTGAAAGTGTTTCCTTATTCACTAACTTCATTGTAGCGGGAGTCTTTTTTCTTTTAAAATATTTGGTTACCTGTTTGTAACTTCATACCTAGTTAACTAATCTGTATGTTAAATTCTGTTTGTTGAAATAACAGATGTGGTAGCTGAAGGAACATTACCGCAAATTCTCAAAGCCAGACAATATCATACAGAAACACACCACTGAATCTTCAAAATTTCCAACTAATTCCTAGTGATGTTTTCTATGTTATAATATACAATAATAAAATGAATAGTGAACTAAACTTACTCATCCTAATAACATGTCTGGGATGGAGTGGTCTCTGAAGGCATCTGAAAAAGAACATATTTTAATCAGTCCACATGTCCTTTGCTTTGGAAGTAAGAAATCTTGCCTTTTTTGACAGGGACCACTCTTCATCCTCTCTTCTTTTAACTGGTTCACATATTTAACCTGACATCTTTCACTCCATCTTGAAACAACAGAGATGCTTTAACACTGTCCCAACACATGGCATTTTGTTTTAGATCTTTTAAGGAATATATTAGTGCTAAAAATTTCTTTACAGCTGTAACAAGGATGAAATAAATTATATAATTTTGTAAGTATTTGCAATTGAGTCTCTTCCCTGCTGACTTTTCAGGAGGAGCCATTGTTGATTTTCATGTTAGCTCTTGGGTCTTTCTTTAGGGCACAGAATCTTAGTAAACATGCTTAGAAAATTTTAAAGTGGCAACAAGCTTAAGTTGATGTGAATGAAAATAACCAAGGCAGAAATGATGGTGGGTTGGAGGGGTGGCACAAAATAACATAAAAGCTTGTTTGATCTTAAGGCTGATTTAGAAAAAGATTTTTTTTTTTTTTGTATTTTTAAGGAGATTTAAGAATAGAAGAAAGGAGAGAAAGATTTTGAAGCCTCATTGCCATGCATGAGTGAGAGAGGTTGAGTGAGAGAGAATTTAAGGTTTGCTGAGGGTTATAAATGGGATAACCATTTAGTATACATAAATAGACTTCAAAGAGAATAAATATTTCAATTATCTCTGTGTGCCATCCTGAGATTTCTTAAAATGTGACTTCATGCCAGAATTGTACCAAAGCCTGCCTGGTTTGGCAGGTTTTCTGTGGTTTGCTATTTTTCTAGTTGATCCTCACTCCCAGTACGATGGATGTTTCTGGGAAGCAGATGTTGTCATTTCCTGCAGTGCCTATGGCCATGTCTTGCAAATAGAACTTGCTTCATAGTTGTTGAGAAATGATTGCATTGTTATCTAACATGTATGAATTACTTATTGCCAATCTAGCTCTATGCCAAGATTTGTACACACCTGACCTCAAGCAGCACAATAAATAGGCATGATTATCATTTCTACTTTTCAAGAGAAAACAGAGGTTTCTAATTGTTCAGTCACTGGGCCCAAACTCATGAACTTTAAAAAATACTTTAATCAAAAATCAACCAGGAAATTTGTAGTATTCTGGCCTTTTCATTTATCAGAACGTCGTTACAGAGTACAGCTCCCTAAAGGACATTCTCCTAGCCTGCTCTTTCCTGCTATTCAAATGGGAGACGTCAGGGGCTGCCAGAATGACGTAGTTTATAGCAAATGAGCCTGAGGTCACTTTCCTGGTCATTTAAGCCCTGTGGTAAGAGGAATTAGGTCTCCCGATAGTCTTTTCATTTCTTCATAGGTCGTCATCCACTTACTTGGCCCCACATTTCCCCAAGTGCTAGCAGATGGACCATAGAAAATTCACATGTCTGTCTTACCCATTTCAGGAAGGAGAGACTGGAGTTTCTAGGAGGAATGCCTGATACAGTGATTAGAGACTTGCTTATATTGCTGTCTATTTACTGTCAGGGAGAGGAGCACTTTATCCTGTCATTGTTTTGTTTTATTTCTAGCCATCAAGACCTTACTTTTTTGAAGTACGGGAAAGGGAATTTGGGAACCTGAGTGGAGAAGCTTTTCATGATGGAGGCTGTCACACTGTGACACCCTTGCCCTCCCAGAGCAAAATAAATGAGACCTAAGAAGATGTCTTTCTTGTGATAGAATGGCATAATTTGTTGACTGGGAGAGTCATAGAGGTGCTGGGTGGGGGAGGGAGGAAGGATACTTGAAGTATACGCAGCAATTATTAGGGCAAAACATTTGATCTTCTTACTAGCATCCCCTGTTTTCTGCTCAGAGCTTCAGCTTCATATATTATTTGGCAAAGGAAGTGGCATTTAGAAATATTTGGCTCTCAAAATCTGGAACAGAGCAGACTCTCTTTTTTAATTTTTATTTGAATTCAGGGGTATGTATGCAGGTTTGTTACATAGGTAAACTTGCGTCATGGAGATCTGTTGTACAGATTATTTCATTACCCAGGTACTAAACCTAGTTCCCATTAGTTATTTTTCCTGACTCCCTCCTCCCATCCTCTACCCTCTGATAAGCCCCAGTATCTGTTGTTCACCTTCATGTGCCCATGTGAGCTCATCATTTAGCTCCCACTTGTAAGAGAGTACAAGCAGTATTTGGTTTTCTGTTCCTATGTTAGTTTGCAAAGGATATTGGCCTCCAGACCCATTCATATTCCTGCAAAGGACATTATCTAATTCTTTTTTATGGCTGTGTAGTATTCCATAGTTTCCACAGTGGTTCAGACTCTAGATACATGTTAATGGAGTCAACAAATATAACCCAGGAACAAATTGCACAGATAAGTGAATAGTTAGACCAGATGGATGAATATCAACAACATTATCACCACCACAACTTATTAAAATGTACCATGTGCCAGACCCCAAGATAAGTGTGATTCCATTTCCTCATTAAGTCATAATAGTAACCACTAATAAAGGTGACACTGTTATATTTAAATTACTAATGATACGGAGATTTAAGGATGTTAACTTGGCTAACGTTTGATAGATGGTAAGTAGTAGGTGTGAAGATTAAACTGAGGTCTGTCTGCCTCCACTAAACTGCAAGACGTTGTAGAAACCCAGTGAGGATCTTGTTGTTATTATACAGATGAGCAAAATGAGGTTGAGAGAGATTGATTTTCCTCTCTTATCAGAAGTGTAGCATTGGAGTCAGTCTGACCCAGGTTTAATGCCCAAATCTGACTCTTAAGACTTGCATGATCTTAGGCATTTATTTAACCATTTGGGGCCTCACTCATTTTACTTTCTATAAAATGGGGATGAAAATAATGCCTAACTCATAGGGTTGTGGAGATAATTAAAATGAGATAATCATACAACCTCCTTAACACGGGGACTATTAAAAAACTCAATAAATGTTTCACTTTCTGTTTCGCATTGTATTCACACATTCAAAGGTATACACGCTCACAAGTAGAGAAAAGGAGGCTGTTAAAGGTGACAGTGCTCTAGAAATGTAAATTAGGTCAAGTACTGAGGAGAGGCAGTTCTTGCACTGGCCATATAATTTTTAAAACTTCCTTAAAAATGGACACTATATTTATCTTACCATCAATCAAGCATAATCCTGAGTATGTAGCAGGAGTTCAGTACATTCATGTTAAATTAAGTGGATGAAAAAGTAACAATGAACCCAGAGAGACCTTACACCAGGAAACCTTTACTTCTAGGAAACATTATAGATTCATCTACAGAGGTCACCTGGAGGGACATGGTCACACTTTTGTCTAGGGTGGTATACAAAGGAAGAAGGATCAAATTAAAGGTTTCTAGAAACTGTAACTCTTCAATTGCTTATACTCCACAAAGGAGGGAGGAAGTAACTGCAATATGCACCGTGTGTCATGTCTTCTATATTAAATAGCACTGTATCATTAAACTCCTTTTCTTGCATAACAAACCACCCCATCATGGGTGCTTAAAATAATAGCAGTCATGTATTTTGCTCATAAGTATGAGGGTTAATGAGGCTCAACTGAGTGCAAGGTTTCTCTTTAGATTATAGTCAGGCAATGACCCAGGGTCTCATTAAAGGCTTCTTCAGTCATTTTGATACAACTGGGTTAGGAAGACTCAGGCAGATGGATGCCATTTTCCTCTCCCTTCTCCTCCTTCCCTTACCTCTCACTTGTCTTTGCACATGGCAGCCTCAGGATAGACTGCATTTTTATGTGATAGTTGAACATTCCAGAGTGAATACCAGCAGAGGCAATGTGGTGTTTCTAACCTAGCCTCAGAGTCATACGATATTACCTTTGCTGCATTCTATTCATCTAGCTATTCCCAAAAGCCATTCAAGTTCAGCGGATTCCACCTTCTGATGAGAAGAGTGTCATAGAGTTTACAGATATTTAAAAACCACCAAAGACTATCCCCTTGCCAAAATTATTTACATTCCTCCCAAATGCAAAATGTACTCACTATTTTCTAAGATACCAAAAAATGTCATCTATTACGGCATCAGACTGAAGGTGTAGTATCTATCATCATAAACATCTAATCATAAACCAGATGCAAGTGGAGAGGGAGCTTCTCAAAGCTCATTCATTGGGTAGCATCTTGAGTGCTGTTCTTCTCAGCGTGAAGTCTTGGAAACTAAAAACAAGCTACTGTCCGCCCAACCATGCTCAATAATAAAACGTGGAACTGGCATAAGGTAACCACTACAGACACACTTCAGAAATTTTGAAAAGGGAAGAAACACGGCGATCACTGTTCCTTCATAATTCTGAAATTAGACCAAGCAGGTCCTTGATTAAGAATTAGCTCCATTACTTGGGAATAATTTTCCATTGCCCCAGAGTCAGCCCTCTGGACTCCTCATCCTGTCCTCTGCATTATTCCTTGTTTTCAATAAGAAGTATCTAGAGTTTGTAGCTATAAACTTTTGTCAACCTGTTTAATGCTAATTTGGGTGTCTAAAGTCATCTTTTAATTTTTTAACACGTATGTTTCTTTAAGAACAATGCGTTTTTGTCAGGATAGTTCTCTGAAGAAATATTTGTGTTTTCTATGAATATTATTGAAATCCACTTTATCAGAACAAAACCACGCTCACAAATCTTGTTGATATAATCACTTCTCTACCTTGGGCTTTCTCTAAGGCCTCAGTAGGACAAAGCCCTGAGATTTGAGATTTTCCTGTTTATTTGAGAAGATCAAAGAGGATGCCCTGATGATTGAATATCTTTTGTACTTTGACACGGTCAATTTAGCAATGTTTAGATATTTCTGAATTCTTAATTAGAGAATTTACTCCTACCTCAATTTGATCTTCGACTTGGGGCCCTGTTTTACTTTGAGAATCATCTATCTACAAGACTGAAAACAATAAATGGTACTGTTTTTATTTTTAGTATTTATTTGTTATTATTATTATTTTAGACAGGGTCTCTATCACCCAGGAGAAAGTGCAGTGGTACAATCACAGCTCAAGGTTGAGTTTGACCTCCTGGGCTCAAGTGATCCTCCCACTTCAGCCTTCCAAGTAGCTGGGACCACACATGTGTATCACACCACCCAGCTAAAGCTTCAATGTTTTAGTAGAGATGAGGCCACACTATGTTGCCTAGGCTGGTCTCAAACTCCTGGCCTCAAGCTATCCTTCCACCTTGGCCTCTCAACATGCTGGGATTATAGGCGTGAGCCACTGTGCTCCACTGTCTTTAGACCTAGAGCTACCTTGATCCTTTATGTTCCCTGCAAATTTTTATTTTCTAATTAAGAGTTCCTTATTTAATCCATCTCTTTTGATTTTTATCTTAGGTAGTTAAAAGAAGATAACTAATTGTTACTTTCAATGTTTTGCCTTGAAATCTTGTTAGCCAAACTCACTGGTTCATTATATATATATTTTATATTTTTTTACATCAAAGCAGGCAGCAGTATTGCTTATTTTACTGCTGGTACATAAAAAGCTATCCTTACATCCAGCTCCCAATAACTTTATCCTTACTTTACTTTAATCCCTCATTGCTGGCAAGCCACTTCTATGATTTGGGGCCAATGGGCTTTCACTAACAGTCTTTTCAGGTCTCTTTTAAACTCTATTCACCATCCAGTGTCACAGCTACTGTGACATATGTTAGGTTTTTTAACAACACCCCATTAATCTCTTCTGGTTGTCTATTATTAAGCGGGGGGAAAACACATCACAACAGAATAGACTCATGAATCTGGATACTGACTGGACTCCTATAGGCAGTTTTCACTTGGGGTCAGTTTTGTGGTTTCATGCAAATAATATAGAGACTAGGTTCATCCCAAGGACTTGCTCACCCACATCTCTGGCACCAGGCTGGTACTCAAACAGCTAGTGGTAGAATCTCTGGGGATCCTTGGATCTTTCTCCCTTTCTATCACCCTCTGTCTCCTTCTCCCCCACCTCCCTCTTTCCCTGCCCCTTACCCCTCGTTGTTGTCTCTGTATGGTATTTCCATGTGGCAGCCTTAATACAGGTTGACTTCTTATTTGGTGGAGGAAGACTTCTTAAACAACCATCACTGGAAGGAGCTTCTGGGTCTTTGCTAACATATCCTTAAAAGTTATTAAAATCACTCCCCCCACTAAAATTCCATTAATCAAGGCAGTCACAAAGGGCCACTTACTTTAAGGAAAGGATACATAGTCTCCACCCATTCATGGGAGGAGTATCAAATAATTCTTGGAAATGGGAAACCATCATAATCTTCAAAGAGTAGTTTTAACTCACATTTGACCCAAGGAAATGGAAGCTATTTAAGTTGACTACCTTGGTATGCTATATACTAGTGAAACATAAGAAACGATGTAATTATTTTAAAATATGAAAATAGTTAAATACATGATGCTCGTATATAATGGATCGTTGTACAACCATTAGAAATTGTAGTTTTGAAGAATATTATATGTGAAAATATCTGATATATAATATTCAGAATAAATTAGAATACCAGATTATGTATAAAGAATCATGCCATAGGGGAATAGTCATGTATATATTCATAGGATAAGAACTAGAAGGAAATATAACAGTCATCTTTATGTTGTGAGCTTATAGACTATTTAACATTTATCTCTATTTTCTGTAGTTACAAATTCCCTACAAAAGGCTTTGTATTACTATTAGAAAGTAAGGGAAAATAAATTAGAGGCTCATAGATACTAAGTAAACTTTCACATGGTTCAAATCACTGAGTTTTTCTATTGAGATTTAAATTTAGTGTCTCTTATTTCATTTGTTTCTTCTCAATGATGTGCTTTTCTATAAAACTGAAATAAAACCTGCCTTCATTAATAGCACTTACACTATCCACACCCTCTGGCTTTAAATATTCAAGCCACCCACACTCAGTGTCCACCCACACCTTCTCAGCAGTACATATGGAAAGCAGAACATACTGGGGTTAATATGTCTGTATCTTATAATGAATATCAGTATTAATATTCCACGTTCTTTGGCCTTCAGAGGACACAGGACTCATTTTCTTTAAGATGTTACCTGTTGGGATGTAATATGTACACTTGACTCATAGATCTTCACAGACCTCCCCAGATGCAGGTTTCATTGTTTGTTTCAGGCCTGCAGTGGCTGACAGCCTCCTGCCAGCGTCACTTTCCTAGTGGCAATATTTTCTTGTGTATCTGGCCTTGCTCGACCCACAGTAGCCTCTCACAATAATCTCTAAATGGAACCAGCCTTCCTCTTTTCCTCTGCATTATCCTAGAGGTCTGTATTCAACTCTACTCCTTTTCAGACAGTTTTAAACAGCTCAGGCTTACAAGGTCAAGATTCAGTTGAAGGTTAATCAGCTTTCAACCTAAAAATGAAATGTGAGTAGGTTAGTTTCCTTCAAGGAGAATAGTCAACTGTCAAGCCTCTGTTAATAACTTTGTTGTCAGGTGCTAATAGGTTGGCAAGGGGGGCATTTTCCCATTAATTTAATTGAGTAAAAATGAACATGAAAGTTTCTCAATTGTTTAGACCACCTCAGTCGATCATTGCAGGTCCCTTTATTTCTCTGAAAAATCAAAGGGGCTCAAAGAAACTTATTAAGAAGACAGAACAGGCAAGAGTCTCAGGATATTTTCAAAGTCTCTCTCCCTATGGCAATTTCTTTTCATTTCTGTTTGGCTCTTCCCTTTCCTTCATCCTCCTCTTCTTTCTCTTCAGGAAAATGTTAATTGTTCATATCCTTCACAGTTCTAGCCTCACCCTGTTTATAGCCTCGAGAGGTTCCTAGAAATGAGACACAAGAGAGAGGGGACTAATTTGCTAAGGAGAATGTTTCCCTAAGTCATAACTGATGTAAAAAAAAAAAAAAAAAAATCACACAACATGACCCCGTTGTACATTGTCCTGCATAGCACATTGCATTTGCCTTCATGTGTAATTAGACCTTCTCTTATTTTTATCCATACATCATGAGATAGGTTGTGCATTATCTCAGTGCATCTTATGACAAATATGTGAGGTAGACACTATCGTGATCATCATTAAACAAATAGATTCACTCGTTCAGTTTTACAAATATTTGTGGCATGTGCCAAACTGTACCAGATAGTGGAAATATAGCAGTCAACCAAATGGACAATAGCACATGTGTACTTTTTAATAAAACTTTTGTCGCTTTAAAAATGTTTTATCTGAGGATTATTTATTTAACTTTTATTTTAAGTTCATGGGGACACATGCAGTTTTGTCATACAGTTAAACTCATGTCATGGGGGTTTGTTGTACAGATTATTTTTTCATCCAGGTATTAAGCATAATACCAATTAGTTACAATTTCTGATCCTCTCCCTCTTCCCACCTTCCACCCTCTGATAGGTCCTGGCATCTGTCATTCCCCTGGATGTGTCCATGTTGTTGTTGTCATTTAGTTTCCACTTCAAAGTGAGAGCGTGTGGTGTTTGGTTTTCTGTTCCTGTGTAAGTTTGCTAAGGATATGGGCCCTCAGCTACATCTATATTCCTGCAAAGGACATGATGTCATGCTTTTTTATGACTGCATAATATTTCATGGTGTATATGTGCCACATTTTCTTTATCCATTTTACCATTGATGGGCATTTAGGTTGATTCCATGTCTTTGCTACTGTGAATAGTGCTGCGATGAACATCCATGTGCATATGTTTTTATGATGGAATGATTTCTTTTCCTTTCAGTATATACCCAGTAATGGGATTGCTGCCTTGAAAGGTATAAGTCTGCCTCTAGGTCTTTGAGGAATCACCACACTGTCTTCCACAATGGTTGAACTCATTTACACTCCCACCAACTTGTAAAAGTGTTCCTTTTTCTCCACAACGTCACCTGGATCTGTTATTTTTGACTTTTTAATAATCACCATTCTAACTGGTGTGAGATAGTATTTCATTGTGGTTTTGATTTGCATTTCTCTAATGATTAGTGATATTGAGCTTTTTGTTATATGCGTGTTGGCCGCCATGTATGTCTTCTTTTGAGAAGTGTCTGCTCATGTCCTTTGCACACATTTTAATGGGGTTGTTTGTTTTTCTCTTATAAATTTAAGTTCCTTATAGATGCTGAATATTAGATCTTTAAAGCATAATTTGCAAAATTTTCTCCCATTCTGGAGTTTGTTTATTGATAGTTTCTTTTGCTGTGCAGAAGTTCCTTTAATCTTTTCAAATAATGATCTCCTCTAGCATACATAAAATATAGTTTCTCAAAAAAATGTAGTGGTACAACTTTTTCAATTAGTATAAAATGTGAGATTGACTTGTAAACCATAGACTTCTTCTCAGGACCAGATGAATTGGAAACCTTCATAGGGCAAACTACTTTAATTCCCTATGGAAGTGCTAGTTTGAGAGGCTGACATTTGCTTGGGATGAGTAAAGCAATCAAAAGACAAAAAATACAACTGAAGCTTATAACACACCATATTACTTCTGCAAGTGCCTCCGGGAAATGAGTAACTTGTTGATGTTCACACCAATCATTTTCTTCTTTTCCCAACCTCATCTGGCTTCCTCCTGGGTCTCACATGCAGTTTTCAATCTCTGAAGGAGACATGCTAGACCAAAGTTGGGTATTTCTTGTCTTGATCAATTTTGATCAAATGCCAAAAATGTAAAATTATTCTGGATTGTGATAAAGTGATTTATATTCCTTTAGGTATACCCAGTAACGGGATTACTGGGTCCAATGGTATTTCTGCCTCTACTCACCTTTACTGAGTACTTACTATGTGCCAAACACACTTGTATGCATTCAAATCATGTAGGTAAACTGGAAAGGTGGATGTAGAATCATCCTTTTAAGATTGGGGGTTCTGGCATTGGACCCCAGTAGTAATTCTGGTTCTGCCATATGACATGATAACCTTATTTGATATTCAAAATAAACCAATTAATAGTAACACTATCTTCATTTTCCAGCTGAAGAAATCAAAGTTTAGAAAAAGTACATAATTGGTGAAATTCGCACAGCCTTGAAGTGTAAGTTGTGAAATTGAACCCATATCTATCTGAGTCTAAGGCCTTGTGTCTTAGTCATGGTACTGTAGAAATCATGACTGATGCTCTGTCCTTTGTCTCCATCATCTGTGTACAGTTCTCGCCACTAAAATTATAATTGCACCCGTCTAAACACTTCCTAGTTGACACAATTGAGAATTACAAAGAGTCCCCCAAAGGAATTTAGTATACTATTAAGTATTGAGTTTTAATAATTATAATTTCTTGAAGATAATTTAGAAAGAAAACTCTTATATCGATCTTTCAATTATTAGTATCATAAACTCATTTGTTTTGATTTTTCTAAAATTAGCTAACATCCAATCACTTAAACTTAGCATAACACAATTCTTGTCATTACTTTTGTTGTTTGATTATCTTCAGAATCTTCTTTTTCTCTTTTCACAAGTCTACACTATTCTTCCAATATTCTACCTCCTTGCTTTACCAAGTTGGGTGTACTCAGAGATGGATATTTCTTATATATTATATCTTTGTTTCTTCAATAAGTCAGTTTTCTTAACAATGTGCTGTTTTGCATTGATCTTAGTAAGAATTTGGTTATGCTTCCAATCGTTATACTAATACAAAAGTTCAATTCATTTAAAAATATTTGAATGCTGCCATTTGCTCTTTTAAATTAGACACTAGTTAGTATATTTTTCAACCTTTTCATTTATTGGAAACTTGTTTTTTTTCATGTCAGTGCTTACAAAGATATGCACATTTTGTTAATGATTCCATAGCAAAGCAATTGTGTTGAAAATGATAGGAGTTCAGGACTTTTATTTGGAAAAGATACAATGCTTAAAGATAGTATTAATTTGACAGTAATTTTAAACTGCTATGAGCCTCCTTCAGATAAAGATGCCCTGTGATTTTAATACATTTCTGAATAAAGGTAAATACATTATTTAAATGTTATTTCCACCTTAGTGATTTAATAAAATCATGATTAGAAAAACAGGAAAATTGATATATATTTTTTATGTGTGTTGGATAGTATTTAAAAAGCTGGAATGTATCAGGAAAAAAATCGTTGAAAACCTTTTATACACCAACCACTGATTTTATTTCATTTTTTAAAAAATCCCTCACAATTGGTGGCATTTAAGTCCCATTTTATAGATGACGACATTTGGAGTATTTAACCATCCAAAGTGAGTTAAGGGTGTCTTCATCCCTTGTGGCTACTATAACAGGATGCCATGGATGGTGGCTTGTAAACAACAGATACTTGCTTCTCACCATTCTAGGAACTAAGAAATCTAAGACTGAGACACCAGCAGTCTTATTTTCTGGTTAGGGCTCACTTCCTGGTTCACAGATGGTGCCTTCTGTGTCCCTAATATGGTAGAAGAGTCAAGGTAGTTATCTGGAGCCTCTTTTATAAGGGCATTGATCCCATTTATGAGACGGTCTTCATGATCTAATCACCTCCCAATACTATCACACTGGTGATTAGGTTGCAACATTTGACTTTTGCGGGGGAACAACATCCAGACCATGGCAAGGGAGAACTGTAGGCAGACAGGCCTGCATGCAAAGATCTTAACATCAAAGGAGATGGCTTAAAGTTGGAAAGATGGGAAGAGTGGTCTGATTGGAAGGCTGGCAAATGGAGAGTTGACAGGCAAGTTTGATTAACAGGCAAGGCTGGCATATGGAGAGTTTTCCAATAAACTTTAAGAATTTAAGGCTTTAGATATTACATGCTAGAAAGTTCGCTTTTGCTACAACGTAATGAATAGATTGGTGGGTGGGAGAGTTGGAACCCTGTTGGAATCATTTGCAGTTGCCAAAGCAATGTGATGGTGATGTAGACTTGGGAATTGATAGTGGAAATGGAGAATGCATGGTTTTAAGGAGGATTTTGGAGATAAATTGTTAGACTAATTTATTGTTGGATTGACATGGTGGAGAAAGTTAGTGAAAAATGTGTTGAACATGATTCTCAGATGACAAGCTTGTAATACCTGTGAGAGTTGTAACCATTTGTTTTGACTTGTAACACTGGAAAAAGAGAATTTTCAGAGAAAGATTATCTGTTAGAATATAACGTGTGCTTTTAAAACAATCAGAAGAGGAGTTACAGAGTTGGGATTTAGAGGGCTTGTTTGGATGAATTAAGTGAGAGAGAAAAAGTAACGAATGTGTTGTATACTGCAGGGATTCTCAACAAAAATCTTGTACAATCTCAACTTTCTTCATTACTATCCTTAACTCAATGTATTTTAGACAAAGTGTTTCAGGATTACCTAGATATAGGGTGGTAGGAAAGATGGCAGGCTTTGGAGTCACACTACCTGAGTTTAAATCTCATCGATGTCATCTGCCAGTGTAACTTTTATCGTTTAATTTAATATTTTGGTGCTTCAATTTCCCCATTCATAAAATTTGGTTAATAATAGCTAACTTGTAATGTTTCTGTGCAGAACAAATAAGGTAATTCATATGACACTTCTAAAAAGTACTTACATCTTCTATGCTCATAAAAATTAGTTAATATTATCATCTGGGGAATTTGTTAAAATGAATATTTCTGGAGAAAGAGTTGGATTTATATGATCACTACGTTTGAGTGTATTTGAGTTCAAAGATAAGTATCTATGCAAGACATAGCCTATGCCCCTACTTGTAGGTAGATGATGGATTTGAATTAAGTGGGTTGTGTCAGGGTGATCTCATTTGTAGACCCTACCACAGACTTCCTAAATGTTGATTCATGAGTCAAGAACCACAGGAATATGCATTTTAAAATAAACTCCCTAGACACTTACAGTGATGATCACAAAGAATCTCATTTGTAAACAATTTTCTGATGTTTAGATGCCCTATTGAGATCCCCTTTCTGTCTTAGGTGTATAGATGGCTAACAAAATGTATATTCCTTTAAGAGCAGAGAGATTTTGCAAAAAATGAGCTGTCTAGGTACCAATCACATTGCCTAGCCCACTTACTTCTGAGGATGGCTATGCGATTACTTCTTGCCTTTGAAATGTGAGTGGAAATAATGCTTGTAGTTTCTGCGGCAAAGCTTTGAAGAAGTGACTGTGCACATTCAATATTATCTTTTCTATGTAGTTTGCTGACCCACAGAGGACAAAGAGGCCCTGTGGGAATGTGGGAGCCAAGGATGAAAGGTACTTAGATCTTTAAATATCCATGTGCAGAAAGAATAAATCATCAACCTAGAATAACACATAGGGCTGTTATAAGAATAAAAATTAAGCTTCTATTTTGTTAAATTATAAAAATATTGGAGCATATTTGTTCCAGAATCTTTCTACCCTCAATAGTTTTCGACATGAGGCATTTTTCCCCCTTCAAAATCTGTGATGATTAAGTGTGTGTGTGTGTGTGTGTGTGTGTGTGTGTGTGTGTGTGTCAAATTGGCTAGACTATTGTGCTCAGTTATTTGGTCAAATACTAGCTTAGATACTAGTTTGAAAAGTTTTGTTGATGTAATTCAATCTATGTTAGTTGACTATAATAAGGAAGAAATTATCTTCGATAATGTGGATAAGCCTCATCAAATCAGCAGAATACCTTAAGGGCAAAAGTTAGGTTACCTAGAGAATAAATTCTGCCTCAAGGCTCTAAAACAGAAATCCTGCCAGAGTTTCCAGGCTGCTGACCAGACCTGTGGATTTCAGAATTGCCAGCTACCACAGTCACTACACACACATTGTATTGGTTGTGCTTCTCTGGACAATCCTGGCTGATTCAAAGTCTATATCCTTTAAAAGAAGCATGATGAAATGTGCGTTTCCATCATCATACACGTACTCTTAAATTTATATACTATATGTTGTAGAGTGTGGTAGATCCTGAAGAGGGAAAGAATAAGATCATTGGTGTGATGCTTAGACTATAACTCAATTCTGAATAAATATCAGCATTTCAATCATTATTGGTTTTATATTTTATATTACTCAATTATGTAATAATTTTTAAAATGTGCATTTTCAGAATCATTTTCTATTCTAAATTACATTTTGATTTTGGTAACTTTATGCTCAGCGTCACCCCCTTTTTATATTTTTAGCTTAGAAAGGTTTTAGTGGTTACAATTTTCTTTAAATGGGAGATGGATCTCTATTCTGTAGCTCCACATGCAGCCAATTACTGGATTTTATAAAATGAAATAATGTGCTTCTAAACCATAATTTAAAACACAATTTTTAAAAGCCTTTATAGACAAACATTATAATATATTCATAAATTATTCTTTTAAATACGTTGGCTAAATTTACATAGAGATGAAAGTTGAAATTTATGAAATGCTATTTTATGTTCATGCTGATGGCTTAATGCCAGCAATATTTTATGGTTGAGATCCTTGAAGGCACTGGGCTCCCTTTCTCCATCTGACTGAGAACACGTGATTCCAATCCCCAGTCAGACTACACAAAGTAATCTCACACATTAGCTTCAAGATGGCTGGGAGAGATAGGTTTGAGAGGGACTGGAGCCTGGAAATTAGAATTATGTGAAGCTAATTTATTTGACTTGAGAAACTTACAATCAACCTGTGTTCTCTTAGAAGCAAGGTTATAAATGGAAACTTTACTTATTGAGGCTGCATGTCTGGTACCAGCCTTTGATCAGAAACATCTCAGCTGTTCTCTGTTAGGAAAAGACAGTAATCTCTTTGCCTGAAGATATATCGCATATGCATGTAGATATAGACAAATGTGTGTGCTTGCACTCACACACACACCCCTTTGGTAGGGTTTTTTTTTTTTAATAGATGAATCCAGCCTCTTAGGTTCATTTTTTAGTTGCTTTCATTTGTGATTTAGTAACAAATGCTACTATTTTCTTTTCAAAGCCACACTATTTGGCACTGTCAGCAATTGGTCAACTTTGACCCCTTAGGGAATAATGATTTCTTAATATCTATAGTGGCCCTCTCAAACTGAGATTTGACAAATGTCCAGTTTGCAGTAATCTTCCTTCCTCATTTTGTTCTGTCTTTTCTATCCCATTTGTATGTCCTTGACTTAATTAGTTGAGCTCTCTGAACATCAAATTCTTCAACTAGTAAAGAGAAGAGCTGTAATACGAAAGTTTATAAATATTCTGTAATGGTTAATTGAAATCTCCCTTATCTCTACCATGTCTGCTTCTCTTTCCATTGCTATTGCTGAATGGCTCAGGCTATAGGGGGCAGTTACAGGTCTCTCTATTCTTGTACAGTGACCTTTACAGGTGGGGCCAGTTTAGCCACACACAATAGACTCAGCAAATTAATTTAGGGAGAATGGGGGAGGGGGTGGTGTCATGGGATCAATGGATTAAAATCAACAATTCATGTGAAAGATATTGACCTACCAGTCAGAGAACACTGTTAGTACTTCTCAAAATGGGACCCTCGTTCATCAGATGCACATCAGGTGCTTGTTAAACACTGAGAATTCTGGTTGTTATTCAAGGTCCCTGAAGGAAAACTTTGGGGACTAGGCTTGGGGTACCTATATTTGGGGCACCTATATTTTTTACAAGCTCCCAGGTGATCTTGAGGAACACAGACATTTGAGAACCACTGGCCTGGAATGTGCCTATCATTTTGGAAGTTTCTAGGATGAGGCAAATGTGCAATGATTCAGTTGCTACCTGTTACAAATTTTTACATTTGAAATAGTAATTTGATGATCTCCGCCTCCATCTCATCCCTCACTAACCCTATACCATCAGGTGCACTTTGATGGGATGATAGGGCCAGCTTCAGCTTTTCTAAAAGATGTAGGATCATGTAAAACACCACCTTGGTAGAAAAGCAAGTGTGCTGTAAACTGCTTTCAATATTTTTGGCAAGTAGGCCATTGCTTATAAACATATACATTAGAGAAACAAAACCAGGGTGCTGTGGAAGCCTAAGACCTCCAACTATTAGATCTACCAGCCTCAGGAAGCTTAGCGGCTTCCAAATATCATCAGCTCTGCAAAGTAGGTGAAAAATAAAATGTCTACGAATGAATAATGTAATATTTTTACTACTTCCAGATAGTTGCAAAGCACCATAATAACTATTCTCACTTTTATATGTATTTTTAATACCTGCAGAATGTGTTTCTTTTATACTACTTGAGCCACTTTGATCAGTGCTGCATTGCTGATTTTTGTTTTTGCATTGGACAAAAATTATAAAACATGTATGTCCATAAATTCAAACCCAAACTTCTCAGAACCAAGAGTAAAATACTTTTGTGAAATCAAAAGTAGATAATCGCTCTTCATTTTCTGATACAATTGCACAGAGATTTCAGGAAAAGCAGAGGAAAAAGCATCATTTTCACATTTACTCTAGAAAAAAAAGTTAGTTTTTTTCTCTCTCTCTCTTTCTTCTTTCATTTATTTCTCCCTTCCTTTCCTGCCTCTCTTTCTTTCATTTTCTTTATTTTCTTTCCTCCCTTTCTCCCATCTTCTCTTCTCTTTTCTCTTCTCCTTTTCTTTCTTCTGTAAGTAAAGACAAAGATATATGAGGTGTTTTATGACATTTGGACAGAGAGGTTTAAAGCTGTTGTCTTTAGAAAATAGAAGCAATACATAGTCAGGTCGGCTATTGGCTTCTCTCTATTTTTCTGTGTAATTCTAAAATTCAACATTAATATTGAACATACGAATGTGTCAGGCTTGGATTAAGTACATCATATACATTCCTTTTATTTCACAAAATATATGTAAACGTGAATCTGGAGAGGCCACATGAATTGCCCAATTCACCCGGATAGTAAAGCAAAAGCCATTCATTTATTTATTCTTTCATTCATTTTCCAGATATCCATGGAACAGTTATGCCATTATTCTAGATGCTGGGGATATAGCAGCAAATAGAACAGAAACAGTCCCTGTCTTAGATTGCACATTCTAGTGGGGAAGACCAATTATGTTTCCATAAAGGCACACATGCACAAAGAAGAGATGCGGAGAGAATAACAAGAAGGTAAAGGACTAGAGAGTGAGGGAGTGGACGTGCTGCTTCGATGTAGTGATCAGGAAAGGCCCGCCTATGCACATGACTTTTGCACAAAGACCTGCATGTAGTGAGGAAATCAGACCGGGGGCATCTGAGGGTGGTGTTCATGACCACGGCATGTAACAACCTGTAGGAGCTAGGCCTTATCCATCTCTGCTGTTCTGCCCTCTGCACTCTCTCCTCACATTGTAACCCAGCTTATATGTGTTCTTCAGTGAGCTCTGTGATTTTTTTGTTTTAAATTTCAGATCTTTTATTCATGCTCTTCTTACTTTCGTCTGCTGGAATATCTCTCTACCCAAATGGGTTAGATCTAGCGGTGATATTTTCCTATCACTGGACATGTCTTTAAATATTCACCATAATCAAAACAATAAGGAAAAGATACAAGCGAATCTCCTCTTCTCCTGCATAGAAGACCGGGAGAGTCACAGGGGAGTGATGTGAGTTGCTCAGGGTCGACCATTGCCATGTATCTGTAGAAGTTCTGTGCAAGCAGCACTTCACTTGCTTACATCTCTCCACTGACCTTACTTCAGTGGAAGAGATTTATTCTTTGTCTTTGCTGACCTCTAAATCTAGAATTAAATGAATTGTCTTACTATGTGGAACTATAGTTCACTCATTTCTGTGTGTTTGTGTGCTTTTCTGTTAGTCTGTGTGTTTGGTCAGGGATAATTTATGAGAAAACCACTCAGCATTCTTAAAATGTCAGGGCTCTACTCCCATTTTGTGCAGTTTCTCATAACCGGAATAGATCAGCTGCTCACACATTTATGACTAAAAGCTTTCTTGAATCAGTTGATACTTTGGTCCCTGTCACCTCTCAGGTAGATATTTATCTGGCTACTGTGGTATTCTTGTTCCTTCCTTTGCCCTAAATCTCTTTTGCTCTAGTGGATGGTGTCTTGGGTACATCTCTTTCAATCTGGTGGTCAGGAAGGAGCACCAGAGTCAGGCTCATGAGACAGGTTCTCTTCCCCATTACTCTGGACAACTTTGGGAGACGTCCCCAAATTTTCAACCTCAAGGTCTCTATATGAACAATGGGACAACAAACCTGATCTATCTAACTCAGAGAGTTACTATCTCTATATGAACAATGGGACAATAAACCTGATCTGTCTAACTCAGAGAGTTACTATGATACTTGAATAGGCAAATAACTATGAAAGATACTTTCATTCTTATAGTTAACTTGTTTGACATTACACTTTCACTTTAATCTGTTAGTCAAGAGACAGTATTATTTATATTGCTGATATTGCTATTATTGTCATTGTCACTACTGCAGTAATATGTGCACATTGAAAATAAATCCAATAGTACCAAAAGGGCCATGACAAAAAACAACAGCCTCCAACCCACTGAACCCTAGCTGTAATTTCACTTCCTGAATACAACCAATTTTAATATTTTTTATGTTTATATGACAATGTTTTTGTAATGTTTCTCACCTCTATGTCTTGATTATTTTTACTCGTTCATTCTATTCACTATCTATATTTTACCCAATTCCTCTTTTAAAAAAATCTCTTGTTTATCTCTTACACTGAACACAGAAAAAACAGTCTGAGGAAAAGAGAGATATTTTCCTCTTACATTTCTAAGATCTAGGGATCCTGTGTAGAAGCAAAAGTGCTGCTCTGAGACCAGAGGGCAGCTGCTGTTCTCCGTAGCTTTGGTGTCTCTGAGAGAACACCTATTGCGGATTATTTATCCTATTGTGGAGCATAATATGAAGAACCATTCAGAATGCTCTAACAAATTATATCCCCAACTCATACAATGATTGTGCTGCCGCACTTAGTCACAATTTATTAGTCTTTACGCCTCAGGGAATCTGAGTCTCTTTGACTTTATTTTTTTCTTTTCCCACCTATATTTACTAATATTAACATGCACAATGAAACGTGAACTCCTACAACTGTCAAAATAAATAACGTGAAACACAGTCACACATTTCTGTTGACTTCTGGGTTTGTTTTAAAAACCAACTAGTCACAAAATGTGTCATTTTACTTTTTTCCTTAGGGCTGTGGATAAGGACTTAGAGTAAAGCAATGCTTGCTTCATACTTGAAATTGTATGAGAAGAGGGTTCCCCAAAAGGATTGGAGGTATTTGGGAAAGAAAAGAAATTTCTCATTAGAAGAAGGAAAAGACTAATTAGATTCCAGAAAAACAAATTCAGAAGATTTAGGGAAAATTATTGACCAGTGTGGATAAAGTAAGATATCCCTGTTTACTGAAGAGAACACAAAATAAAGAAATAAATGTTTACCTGCGTGTAATGTAACCAAACAAAGCAACTTGTTTGGAGAACAGAATTTAATGCGCAGGAATTCTGCTACAGGGGAATGATTAGCAGAAATATTTTTATATTAAAAAAAAGTTTGGATAACATATTAAGTAAGGGGGAAATTAGTTGGTGTAAAATTTGTCTCTTCAATTACCCATTTAAAAACTGCTCTTGTGATAAAATCTTAATTTGTGTTGGACTTCAAGAATGCTGATAGTGAAGAAAAAAACCCTGCAATTTTATGAACAGGAAGAAGCATAAAATACAACAAATAATGCTATCTTTTCTTTGAATAGTGATTTTACTTTTGTTCAGCATGCTTTGATGTTTGCTCCCCAATCTCATGAGAACATCATGAAATGGAGGAACAGATATTATTGCCCATTTTTGTGGATAAGCAACCTGAGTCTGATGAACAGAATGATTTATCCAAAGTCACAAAGGAACTGGCAACTGAATCTGGACTAGAATCTGTGTCCCTTTATTTCTAATGTCTGTGATATTCTTACAAGAAATAAAGCTCTAGCTGGAGATAGAAAACCATAGTCTACCTTCTCTCTTCTCATTAGGTAATCTTTCATTCTTATTTAAATTTACTTATAATTTCATTTCTCCAAGAAGTTCTTTATAAGTTTTCTTTCTTTTTTTTAATTATTATTATACTTTAAATTCCAGGGTACATGTGCATAACGTGCAGGTTTGTTACATATGTATACTTGTGCCATGTTGGTGTGTTGCATCCATCAACTCGTCATTTACATCAGGTATAACTCCCAATGCAATCCCTCTCCCCTCCCCGCTCCCCATGATAGGCCCCGGTGTATGATGTTCCCCTTCCCGAGTCCAAGTGATCTCATTGTTCAGTTCCCACCTATGAGTAAGAACATGCAGTGTTTGGTTTTCTGTTCTTGCAATAGTTTGCTGAGAATGATGGTTTCCAGCTGCATCCATGTCCCTACAAAGGACACAAACTCATCCTTTTTTATGGCTGCATAGTATTCCATGGTGTATATGTGCCACATTTTCTTAATCCAGTCTGTCACTGATGGACATTTGGGTTGATTCCAAGTCTTTGCTATTGTGAATAGTGCTGCAGTAAACATACGTGTGCATGTGTCTTTATAGCAGCATGATTTATAATCCTTTGGGTATATACCCAGTAATGGGATGGCTGGGTCATATGGTACTTCTAGTTCTAGATCCTTGAGGAATCGCCATACTGTTTTCCATAATGGTTGAACTAGTTTACAATCCCACCAACAGTGTAAAAGTGTTCCTATTTTTCCACATCCTCTCCAGCACCTGTTGTTTCCTGACTTTTGAATGATTGCCATTCTAACTGGTGTGAGATGGTATCTCATTGTGGTTTTGATTTGCATTTCTCTGATGGCCAGTGATGATGAGCATTTTTTCATGTGTCTGTTGGCTGTATGCATGTCCTCTTTTGAGAAATGTCTGTTCATATCCTTTGCCCACTTTTTGTTGGGGTTGTTTGTTTTTTTCTTGTAAATTTGTTTGAGTTCTTTGTAGGTTCTGGATATTAGCCCTTTGTTAGATGAGTAGATTGCAAAAATTTTCTCCCATTCTGTAGGTTGCCTGTTCACTCTGATGGTAGTTTCTTAGTTATGATATCTCTCATTTTGAAAATTCTCAGAATTTATGAAAATATTCTGGACCATCCGGTTGCCCTATATTCATTATCCAGTTTGTAATAATAATAATAATAACCATCATCATCATTATTACCTCATCTATCATCATCATCAGCAGCACCTCTATATGTTGTAAACACCATCAAAATAGGAAAAGGGAAGGCACTGTGGCTAAACTATTTAGAGCTTGGGTGTACAATTCGGTTAGATCTAGAATCAAACTCCATTCTGGCAATTTAAATAGATGACTTTCAATAAGTTATTTAAACTCTAAGCTTCCTATTCACCTACTTATAATTGCCCATAGTTATTTTTGTTTTCCTTTTCCAATATTTATTTCTAGTTAGACTGTCAATCATAGGATTCCATGATTTGAACCTCAGGGTTGAGGATGTGACCTGAACTAGCCAATATGGAAAACTTCATTTTCTTTGCTATGGCATTGATTAAAAGATAGACATGTGACACAAGCAATACCAGTGAGGATATGTTCTGGGGGTTTCTTTGCTTGAGAAAGCAAAGAAGCGGTGACCACTTTTACGGATCTCCATCCTGAGATATAAAGTGGTGCCCCCTTTTATGGATCTCTTGCCTATGTACCTGGTATCTCTAAGTATCCATATAGGTATCCATCCTAAGAATATTGTTCTTAGAATGAGAATATAAGGCTGAAACATAAAGAGAAACGAAGAGAGAAAAAGAGTTAGTAGGCACTAGATATAATGCCTGATCCATTTTCACCTATTCTTCCTGGTTTCTCATGATACTAAACCCTCATTATTGCCACGATTATGATCTTTATTTCATTTAATACAGGTGCAGTTGGATTTCTTCCAACTGCATTTGAAAGAATTAGGACTAGTATATAATGCTGTAAGGTTGTGATGACTATCAAATTAAGTCACGTGTAAAGTACAAACTATAATTTCTGCTGTATGACAAGCATGCAATTGATGTTAGCTAAGAGGATTCCTATGAGATTATTAATAGTGTTGATAAGAATTATTTTTGTTTCTGTAAAGATTTTAGGGCAGCATCCTGAATATGGAAGGTTGTAACTCAGTATGGTTGGAATGAATTCCTTTCTTTTCTTTATAGACAATGTGTGAAATGATGAGTTGGAATTAGAATATAATTTTGAATTACTTGAATGAAATCCTTTTTTTTTGTTTTGTCACATATAATTATTCCTGATTACTTTCTATTTTAATTCATTCCTGTCATAGACAATTTCATATATCGAGGTCATAGGATACAGGTTACCATATGAAAGTCAACTGCTTTCCTATATAACAGTAATGAACAACTTGAACCTAATATGATTAAATTATTTTGTAACATTTGCAAAAAGATTTGAAAACTAGGAAAACAAGTAGTATTTAAGTATGAGTCTATAAATATGTGTATAGTATCTTTATGCAGAAAACTATAAAACTGACCAAAGAAACCCTAAGTAAATGGGGAAGTAGTCCGTGTTTGCAGATTTGAGGACTCAAAATTGTTAATATGTCAATTTTTCCAAATTTGATCTATAGAATCAACGTTATTACAGCAAAAATCCCAGAAGTCTATTTTGTAAATATAAGCCAACTGATTCTAATGTTTCTAGGAAAAACAAAAGTATTAAGATAGTCAACATAATACTGAAGGGTAAAAAGAAATCTAGATGATACACATTACCCAATTTAAAGACTTCTTATAAAGTTACAGAAATCAGGAAAGCATAGTATTTGTTATAGAATAGACAGATCCAAAACAGAATGGAGAGCCCAGAAATAGATGCACATAATATCAGTTAACTGATATTTGGCAATGAAGTAAGATCAATTCCATGGCAAAGATAGACTTTTCAACAAGTTATCCTAGGTCAATTGGATGGCTGCGTGTCAAAAAAGTAAACCTAGACATAGACCTTATATCTAGACATACACCTTCTTTCACCATAATTAATTAATAATGGATCATAGATCTAAATACCAAACACAAAACTATAAAACGTAGAAAATATAGAAAACTATATGATCTTGGGTTTTACAAGGTGTTTTAGACATAACATCAAAACCATGATCCCTGAAAAAAGAGATTGACAAGCTGAACCTTATTAAATTAAAAAACACAAAAACAACTTTAGTCTGTGAAGGAAACTGCTGAGATTAAAAGAAATTAGCCACAGACTGTGAGAAAATATTTTCAGAACACATATTTAATAAATAACTTGTATCCCAAATATCAAAATAATTCTTAAAGCTCAAAAATTTAAAAGCACTAATTAAAAAATGGGCAAATGATCTGAACAGACATCTCACCAAAGAAGATATGCAAATGAAAGAATGTATATATGCTGAACATGATTTGGTCATTACAGAATTGAAACCTAAAACAACAAGATAGCACTGTATATTTACTAGAATAGCTAAATCCAGAAACTACCAATACTAATTGTTGGTAAGGATGCAAAGCTGTAGAATTCATTAATTGCTGGTGAGAATGTAAAAGTGATATAGCCAATTTGGAAGATAGTTTTGTAGTTCTCGCAAAGCTAAACGGTCTTATCGTACATTCCAGAAATTGTGCTCCTAGGTATTTACCCAGCTCATCTCAAAACTTATGTCGACAGCGAGGCCTGGTGACTCATGCCTGTCATCCCAGCACTTTGGGAGGCTGAGATGGGTGGATCATGAGGTCAGGAGTTCAAGACCAGCCTGGCCAAGATGGTGAAACGCTGTCTCTGCTAAAAATACAAAAATTAGCCAGGCATGGTAGCAGGCACCTGTAATCCCAGCTACTTGGGAGGCTGAGGCAGGAGAATTACTTGAACCTGGCGGGTAGAGGTTGTAGTAGAGCTAAAGTCACCCCACTGCACTGCAGCCTGGGCGACAATGTAAGACTATGTCTCAAAAAAAAAAAAAAAAAAAAAAAAAAAAAAAAAAAAA